>NC_056748.1:1144011139-1144281139 GCF_019279795.1 Protopterus annectens | reverse complement strand
AATTTGCAGTCATCTGCAAATTTAGTCAGCCAGAGACAACTGACATTGGTCTTAACTTCTGAGAAGTAAATGCCAAAAAGGAGCGGTCCCAAAGACTGATTCCTTGAGGGACTCCACTTGTGACTGGCCTCTTTGTAGAGGTGAACTCCCCAATTCTAACTTCCTTTGTCCTGTCTGTGAGCCATTTGGCTATCCACATGGTAACATACGGGTTTGTACCTAACCTCTTGAGGGGGTATTGTGTCAAATGGCTTGGCCAGGTCAAGGTAGGTAGTGTGAATGACTCTGCCCTCATCCATTGCTTTGGTGACCTTCTCGAAGATGTCCACCAGATTGAGCAGGCATGATCTGCCCTGACAAAACCAAACTGGGTTGGGTCCAGTGTCTGGAGATTTACTGTGTCTCTATTGATCATCTTCATGATAATTCTTTCCATGGCTTTACATATAAGACTAGTGAGACTAATGGGTGTGTAGTTTCTAAGGTCTGTAGATGGACGATTGTTGCCTTTCTCCATTCATCAGGCATGAAGCCTGTTTGGAGGCTGCAGTTAAATAGTAATTCCAGAGGCCCTGACAGGTCATGTTTCATGCTATTAAGAAGGTATCCTGGGATACTGTCTGGGCCCATTGGTCTTAGAGAGAGCATTAAGGGCCTGTTCCCTAGAGACAGAAGGGGGAGTTATATTTGATGATATATCCTGAGGGAAGATTGAGGGGGGAGAGAGGGGTAGAGTTGGATCTGAATTTATCAGCAAGGAGGTTTGCAATATCTTCTGGCCCAGTATAGGGGCTCCATTTACAATGAGCTCTGCACACAACTGTGTATTGCCTTTGAGGTTGCAGACATAACTAAATAATGCTTTGTGGCTGTCATTGGCCTGAGAGGCCAAACTTACCTCAAAGTTGGCTTTGGTAGACTATTTGTCATCTGAGTTGTTTGTTTAGTTTGATGATAGTGTTTTTATCTTGCTGGGTGCTGCACTTCCTAATTTATGCTATGATTTTCTTCCTCCTGTTATATAGCCGATTGATTTTGTGATTCCACCAGAGTAATAATTGGCCTAATAAGGGTGGAAGTAAGGGAGACAATGACATCTCTAGATCTAGACACAATCTTTTTGTTTATAAGCTGTACAAGGACTTTCTTACAACAGTAGATGCATTTTGTTCAAAAGTTAGGTCACTGTCCACATAAGTTCCCAAATCCCAAACAACTAAGTCAACTTTTAGGCGCATATTTTTATTGTGATAGTTCCCTGGGGTAGATGAGCTCCCAAAAGATGCATTTTTTGTCAATTAATTTCAGACTATGATTTTGACACTAGTTATTTATTTAAAACAAACCTTTCTGCAGGATGTCTGAGTCATTTGAGAATTCAATGACTTCTAGCTTGCAGTCACCTGCAGATTTAGTCAGCCATAGCCCTTTGGTATTTTCAATAACTTCAGAAAAAGAGATGCCAGACAATATGGGATCATTGATATTGGTTGAATGATGATTAAATCAACATCTTTCCTATATACTTAATTTGGTCAACTGGAAATCTGTCAAAGTTTGTGTGAGATCACTGTAATCCTGATGTTGGGGAATATGCCCTTTTCCTGGTATTTTTGGATCTCAGAGTTGGTATATTGAAGTAGCATGGGTGCTGGAGAAAGTGGAGGGCTGCTCCCCCTGCAAAAAAACATGTTTTTTTTTTATTTGCATGCTCCAAGTTTATATTTTGGAATGTGCACCATGTCATTTTTACTTTTTATTTTATTTTATTTTTTTTGATGATGAGCTCTTTGATCTACTTATGTTTTGAGCAATGCCGTCCATATATGTGTGTGTGTGTGCGTGTGTATGTGTATATATATGTATATATATATATATATATATATATATATATATATATATATATACACATGTATATATGGATTTACTTCACAATGCCGGAATTTCAGAATGCCGACAACCATATGGCCAATACCATATGACCGACATCCGAAATATCGTCATTGTAAGTAGACTATGAAAAAGGATAATAAAATTTCCTTTCAACTGCTCCGCCCTCCACACCCCTGTAACTTTAATATACCAACTTTGAGATCGCACTACATTGCAGGAATGGAAATCTTTCCGTTCCGCACTATAGTGAGATGCCGGTTCCACATTGTCGGTATTCCGAATGTCGATCATATGGTGTCGGCCATATGGTTGTCGGCATTCTGGACTGTCGGCAATGTCAGGTAGAACCATATAGATAGATATATATATATATATATATATATATAAAATACAGTCTCTATATGGTCTACACACACAGCCAACCCACACAAATATGTGATACCTACAAATTAATTGAAATACCCAAGTGTGAACATCACTAATGTCCAAAGCAAAAGGTTGTCAATGCTAATATCAGAACATCACTAAGGAATACTCCTGGATCATGCAGATAAACCCACACCCCTAATAATTGAATAGCAGCTCTGAGATCGTACATTACTGAGGAAATGGCACATTTCCCAACCCTGGGGTTTGATTTATTTTTGTTTGTGTCTCGTACACCTGTCAAACTTTATTGTAAGGCTTTTGCTGGAAACTAAAATGTCATCATAATTACCCAAATATAGTTTGGTCAAGAAGCACTCCCCCCATTATTTGCCCAGGTTTAAAAATGTACTATATAAGGTGAAACATTCAGGTGGGGCCCTCAGTAAAAGTAAAGCGCCAACAATCAGAAATTATTTATTTTGATGTTATTGTTGGTCAGCAATCTCTAGACAATGTTGACTTCAGCAGGAGTCCAAGGAGGAGCAACGGATGATGGTGAAAAATTTAAGTGACCTAATAAATTGCTTTAGTAGTTGGGTATTTTCACTGGATGAAATCTTAAATTCTCCAAACATTTGTTGGAGATATTATGTTCATCGGGCTCTAAGGATAAATTTTATTGGACCAAGATGTTATTGCTGCATACAGTCAGAGTAGATCACCCCTCAAGACTGAAACCATCCATCCTCAACCCCTTTTCCCATTTTTGTACATGGGGTCGGGGTGTCACTTCAACAGTGACAATCATCTTGAGCCAAGGTTTACTCCACTGGGTGGCTAACACTGCCATGGTAGTTCATCCATACCACTCATTCACACATGCACTTGTACCTACAACCAATTTAGAGTGTCATGTCCACCTACTGCATGTCTTTGGAATGCGGAAGGAAACCCACATGACCACAGGGAGTACATGCAGACTCCGCACAGAAGGCACCCCAGCTGAGATTTGAACTGAAGAACCTCTTACTGTGAAGCGACAATGCTAACCTCTGCACACCGCGACCACCCCCATCCCAAGAATACAGTTGAATTAGACTTTGATTTCCATTTTCTAGTAATTGTGGAGGGTTTTTGGCAGCCATCAGAATTAAACTTAACAAGGCCTTACTATGTCTAGGCATTTCAGATCCTGTGTCCTAGCTTGAAAAAACAATTTCTTTAGTTACACTGATTTGCTCACCCAACATTTCTGAAAGTGTACTCTGTAGGGAATTTTTTAAATCTTCCAACTCTTCACATTCCCAAAACACATGGTCCCAGCTACCACCTTCTTCCCTACCACACCTTCAACATCCACCAAACACCCAAGGAAAAATTCACAGAAGTACACCTAGGGCATAAAAATACCCATGCAAATACCTTCAAGCAAAAATCCTGAATCTTCTAGACTCCATCACACACCCATATACATGTCCTCCAACTGCCTCCCTGTGAACTAAGCAGCCAATCCCTCCTCCCAGTCTCTTCCAACCTCCTCTGACAGATTCTCACAGTTACTATACAATATTCCATATAGCCTACCAATCATCCTCTTCTCGACAGCACCCTCTGTTCTAGGCCCAGCCAAAAACTCCACCAGAGCACATTGTCCACCCCTCCTCCTGACAACATGTCCCTGATAGGCAAGGTAGTGTCCAGCCCACAGTTACCCAACCTCCTCCCACCTCACTGCCTTTCCAGTTAACTACTCCCAGTACCCAGGTTCCCCAACCAGTCCTCTCCAATGAACTCCCTTAATTGCATTTGCTTAATATATTTAATGATATGTGTGGAAGATAAAAAAAAATGCAGGATGATTTAAACTGTTAGTTTTATATACATATTTGCACATTTATGCAACCCTTTTAATTCATTTTCAGATTTTATACATCAAAGTTTGCCTTTTTTACATTTTTATATTGACCCCTCACTAATTTTTCCATAACAATAATCTGATTTTCATTAGTATTAGTGCCAATACCCATTTTCCATTAAACATAATTTCATTAATTCTTTCATTCCATATCCCCCAAATAACATAAAATACTTTCTTATCTAAATCTGTCTTTAAATTCTCTATGCTTTCATAATATTCATAGTCAGTTCTGTCCATTTTTAATCTTCATAATTTTTTTATATTTCCAAAAATCTCTATACATAATTTATTCTAAGATTTTTAACTCTCACACCTTAAAATAACATGTTCTGTTTTTCTTCTTCTCCACAATACAAACATATTCTTTCATCTTTGTTTTTATAAGGCATATTTGCCTTAAAGGGTAATTTCTTTATTCCCAATCTCCACAAAAAAAAACGACATTCAATACGCATTCTACCTCACATATTTCTCTCTTTAATTGCTGTAATCTTTATCTCTCAGACATTTTCCCATGGATTAATATAATATCTCTTCATAATGTTTCCCATGGATTAATATTTCACTTCATAACATTATTATACCACACTTTTCTATCTTCTATTTCATCAAATTTTGTTTTACATATTGTTATCTTTTCTTGGTAATTCCCTATTTCTTCATTTAAATATTATTTTATGTTTTATATTTTCCCAAAATGTCTTTTTTTTTTTAAAAACATTTGTATTTTGTTTTCATTATAAACATATGGAAATGTACATATAACAAATACAATAAAACAACAACAAAACTATTTACAGTATTTACATTCATCTATGATAAACGATCATTTTATCCATGAAAAGTTATTAGTATTTGTTCATGCTATTTTTTATGAGTAATGTTATGAGTTCTATAACAAATGGTTTGCAGTTCTTTTTTACAAACAACTTTTGTTAAATTAATAAAATCTTTAAACATCAAATCTTGTTTACTTTTCCAGTTCAAACTAACAACTTTTCTGGCAATTGCAAGAATTGTACAGAGTAACTGAATCTGAGATTTAGGTATTACATTAGGTATAGGAACACTGAATTGGATTAGTCAGAAATATGACAGTTATCAGACCATAAAGCATTTACAAAATATCTGAAATTTTTCCAGTATTGAACAACATTTCTACATTCAATGAACATGTGAACCCAGTTGGACTCTAGTAATTAATCACATTTCCAACATTTGCTTTCACTGTTTTTGAGTAGGAGTTATTTTATGTGGAGTATAGAAACTCCTATTCATAAATTTCCATGTATACAATCTCCAGTATAATGAAGAAGAGGTACCATACGTAGAACTCAATAACAATTTTTTAGATTCAGCAGATATTTGTTCTCCATTAATCTTTACATAGTAATGCCAAAAATCTGAGTCAAACTTTAGAGTGTCTTCTGTTAGTATCTTATAGATAGGTGAGATACTTAACTTTTGATTATCTGTCTTTTCAAGGCACCTAATAAAAAGCTTAAACAAACTAGGTATAGATTTGATCTCTAGGCTGATTGATACTCAGATTTTCTTTTCTATAAACTGCCGTAATGAGTGTATAAACAAACCAACTGTTTTTGACTATTATCAAAACTACATAAAAGAGAGTTTAGTGGTTTAATACTCTTATTTTTAATAAATTGATGCCAGAATATAAAGTTATTTTCTTTTAATTTTTGCATTGCATTAATGTTGAAAGTATCTAGGCAATCAGGGAGTATGCTATAGGGGAATATAAGAAATAGAAATTGTATAATGTAATTACAATCAATTATATTTTTAAATGTATTAAATATTTGATTAATGCCATAAGAAAAATTATCAAACTTCTTCATAAATAAACAAAATTCACTTAAAAGCCAATGAACTCTACTTATTCCATATTATTCCTTAAATTGATTTTCTATAATTCTAACATCAGTTTTATGAATCTCATGTATTGTTTTCCAGCCAGATATATGGGTAAGTGTGATCCAATGTAATATTACATTAATTATAACTGATTTGGAATAAAGATCTAAGCTAGGGAATGCTATCCCATTACTGTTCCAAGCTCTGATGTGCCATTTATATGCAATCATAGGTTTTAAGGGGGACCATAAAAATTTAAGTAGCATGGAATCTAATTTTTAAATAAGTTTTTGGGAGGGGGTAGTATCAATGACTGTATATAAAACCAGATTTTTGTAAATTATAATTTTAATTAAAGAGAGCCTATCCACCATTGTGAAGAACATTTTATTCCACCTTTTGATTAGTTCATTAATGGTGGTTATTACATTAAAGTAGTTTAGTTTAACAGACTCTTTCCATAAACTCTTTATATGGACACCCAAATATTCTAATACAGCATTCTCCCAATTAAACAGGCTATTCTCTCTTAGGTTTTTATCTTTTTGTTAATTAGTAATGTTTTGGATTTAATTATGATTAAATTTAAGCTCTGAAATTCTTTCAAGCCTGCTTAAGTTATTTATAACATCATGCAAAAAACCATCAATATCACACAACATTAACAACATATCATCAGCAAATCATTTATCTTAGAACAACAGTCCTTATTAATTTGAAAGCCTTTTATATTTTGCTTGTTTCTGATATATGTAGCAAAAGGTTCCATTGAAAGAGCAAACAGTAATGGTGACAAAGGACAACCTTGTCTAGTTCCCTTGATGATTTCTAGTGGTGAGGATAGACATGATCCAATTTTCACATAAGCTTAATCAGTGTTTAGTAACAAAATTGGCCTGTATGAATCACAAGATTTGGGGTCCTTACCTTGTTTTAATATGGGGGAGATAATTGAGTATTTCCACGATGGGGGTGTTATACATTTTTGCTTAACCATAGAAAACACACTCATCATTTTCTTTATTATATATTCAGGAAAAGTCTTACAATTCAGGAATCATTCCATCCAGTCCTGGAGCTTTATTATATTTTAAATTTTTTATTTGCTCTTTCACTTCTGTTAGTGTTATTTGTTTGTTTAATATGTTATTTTGTTGCATTGACACCTTAGTAGTTATATTTTATTGAATAAAAGTATTTATTACATTATCTGTCTCCAAAAGTGGTGTATTATTTATATCTTTATAATAGTTTTTGAACACTTCTAATATACCCATTAAGTTATATGTACTCTTAACTGAACCGTCACTTTTATATTTAATCTCATTAATGCGGTTTTGATTGTTTATTTTTTTGGATCTTACTACTATTTTATGTAGATATTTGGGATTTAGAACATAAAATTGTAATTTCAATTTTTCCAAGTGTATGGCTACCTTATAATTCAGAACTTCTAAGTATTTTTGATTTTACTTAGTCATTTCATTATGTGCTACTTTATTTGGTTTTACATCCATTTTTATCTTTTCTATTTTTTTTGTAAATCCAAAAGTTCTTTGTCCCACTCTCTCCTTTTTTTAAGAAACCAAGATTTTATTCTACCATCTATCTAAACTTTAAAGATGCCCCATAGTATCAGTCACTTTACCATTAATATTTGTTTCCATAAACATGTCTATTTTTTTCATTATCCATTCTCTAAAGTCATTTAACTTAGTTATGTAAGTAGGAATTCTCTGTAGAAATCTTGTCATCTGTATGCGTAGTTAAATAAAGTTTATAACATTATGGTCCGAAAGTGGACAAGTGACACGTCACTTATTTTAGCGTATATACTATTTAATACAAAGACCTTATTAGTGTTTGTTTGTGTACCAAACTGATATGAATAGTGAGTATAGAATAAGGAATAATGTTCTCTTAGACGATTTATATCTTTAAGGTTCATCTGATTTGTAGAGTCATTTAACTTCTTGGCTTGAGATGGTAGTTTTATTTTACCATTTTTAGAAGTATCATTGCTTGATAATAGGCAGTTAAAATCACCTGTTGCTATAACTTCCCCTTTTACATTTAAAGTAATCAGGTCCAGATATTTGTTAACATATTTAGTACTCAGTCCTGGTATCCAGTATGTATTAATCAAAGTATAATACTTCCTATTGATTTCCAACATAACCATACTTAGCATCCCATCTTTATCTGAAATTGTGTCTATAATTCTTGGCATAGTATAAGTATTTTTCCATAGAATGAGTGCCCCTTCTCTTAGTCTTAAAACATGAATCGGCCAGAATGGTATAGCCATTGAATAAGTATGTTTGTAGATTTTTTTTAATAAATGGGTTTCCTATGAAAAGATGATCTGGGCTTTATGCATTTTGATATATTTAAGTAAATCAGCTTTTTTGACATTATTGTTCAAACCACTAATATTTAATGATAAACATTTATAAGCCCTTGACTATAATGTGTATGTTATTACTAACTGAAAGCCCTTTCTTCTGTGTTGACTTGGAAATCTACTGAAAAGTTACTTATCATAGCTGCATAACGTGTATTAAGCACTACTTTCAAAAACCCAAAACTATTTATAAACACATACATGAAACAAAGATCCTGGTTTAGTTAAAAACTTAACTAAACCATCCATCCACCATCTTTCCAATACCAAACAACACAAATTATCCATCTCTGCATAGAATATAGTATAAAAACAAAAATGAAAAGCATTATGAAAGCAACTAAAGAAATCTGAATCCATGTAATATACATTAGAATGAGAGTGTCCAATATATCTGAAGCTATATGAATATGTCACATATGATAATAGCAGCTCTAAAAAATAGATATGCCAGAAATACACATCAGATCAAAGTATTTGTAAACATTAGAAGCTGAAGGTTAAGAAGATTGTCATTATTTCCAAGATATTTCAAGAAACATCAGATAATGTAACCATTTTGTCAGTCATCTATCTAACATTTTTCATGTAAGGATCTGTTGAGTATATATATATATATAACACTTATTACAGCATAAGTATTATATTTTGCAATTATACACATATTACTCATATGTATTAACAATATCTATGTTGATGTCTTTCATCAGTAAGGGGGTGGGAGAGAGAAAAAAGGGGGGGGACTCACAACCCTCTGTTTAGTTACTAAAGGTTTAGTTATATAACATAAGCCTGATGTTAATATGCATAATGTGTTTTCTAATGCAGCTCCTAGTTCACTTGATGTCATTTAGTTACTAATAGTGTCATTGAATCTGTAGAATGTATGCATCTTTAAGAGAACATAGGCATTTCCAAAGGAGTTAAACACTTTTATCAGAACTAATTATTTACCATTTAAAGTATCTAGTGAAGGATAACAGAATTTCAAGAGAAAATAATTCTAAGTACAACCATTTAACAAGTTCAAAAGGTCAAATGATGTCTTCACTGTTGTTTCCTCAAGCTGCAGCTTTATAAACTTGTTAAAAAGTATCTAAATAGGCTCATGCACAACAGATGTTGCCTCTAGTGAAGAAAAAAGCATTTTCGGTGGGAAATTCAGATCTTGAAGCTTTTAGAGTTTAGAGAAAGCAAAAATAAAAAACACTCAAGCTGCCTTGTCAGTGCATGTCATGAATCTCCACAATGAGAACAGTCACACATACCATCAGTTTCTTCACAAAACATCAACATCATGAAAAAATGAACCCTTTCATATAAAAACAGCTACTTAGAAGTAACAACAGCTGCCTCAAATCAGAAATCATATTATAACATTTCAGTCATTTACCAAACAAAACAAAAATGATTAACATTACCTTACAGCATAGAGACTTTCCAGAATCAAATATATTATGATTCATAAAACAAAGCATTTAAAATTAGAAGGAATTTATTCATTTGTCCTTTAGTTTCTTAGTTTTGTTTGCTCCTTCCTTCACAGACCATCCATTTTTTGTTGCCTCTCTCTTCAAACACTTGGATGACCATTCCATTTCTTCTATGCCTGACAATATTTTCTTCTTTTGGATAAATTCTACTGCTTCTTGTAGGGGAATCAAATATCTTCACTCCTTCTGGCAAGGTGATTTTTATTCTTGCAGGAAAAATAATTTGAGCTTCAATATTGGCTTTTTTCAAGGATTTAATTAGAGGATATTAAAAAATCTAAGCAGAGCTATGGATTTCTGATGCTATCACACTGGCATATTGGCCACACACCCCTCAAAAATTTCTTATACTTCAATACATTTGTCACTAATTTATAATTTTTTTTAACAATTTCAGTACCTTATATAAATTGAATGAAGCAGCATAAACTATTGGATTCCTTGTTCTTGTATAACACACCCTTCTGAACAGAATGTAGTCCTGATCCTCACAAAAAGGAAAAAGTTACTTCTTATATTTTTTCATATCCTATAGGAATCATAATAACAATAGAAAAATAAGATATCTTTCCTAATATAACTAAATTCATCAAATACACTTGTTCTTATATGCTAATGTATACATTTTCTATGATATAAACATATATTTTATTCCTTTAGTATCAATTCCGATCCCCTCTTATAATCTTCTTTAGCAAAATGTATCCCTAAAACTGATATTTCCTTTATAGAAAAATTGAATGCCTGCTATTTTTATTGCATCACTCAATCCTTTACTTTGTTCTTAAATATCATACTTTCCTTTAAACTTTCAACTAAATAAAACATAACTTCTCTGACCCACTTTTTATTTTTAGTTGTTATAATTATATCATATGCATATGATATCATAACTGGTATTTCAACTTCTGTATGAATTTTATAATTTGTATTCTTCATTTTCTGGTCCACCACTCTGACTACTGTATTAATAACCAAAGTAAATAAAATGCTATTCATAGGACATATTTGTCTTACTCCATTATTCATATCTATTTCTTTACATGCCCATTCATTAATTAAAACCCCCTGTTTATTATTGTTATAAGCGGTTCTTCACACTTATTTATTTTACATTTGTTGACTGGGCTAGTCTAACTGGATACATGTCCATTTTCAGTAGAGGCTTGGGGAGATGAGCCCCAACACACACAATTACAATAAAGAATGTTGCTACGGTACAAGCATAACACAGCTGATGTTAATAAAAATACAATACTAATAAGAAACATAACACAAACACTAAAAAGGTTTTATACATAAAAAGATGTTACTATATACATATATACATTGATTTAAATTACAAGATCATGGTCTCTTTGGTTCTTTAAGGATAAGTCTGAAGTTAGTACAGAAGAGTAAAAGGTGAAGAGTATCCATTAGTTTAAAGAAAATGAGTTAGTCAGGGTTAGTACAGCGGCATAACCAATGTGTTCTAAGATATAGTTTTAGTTTATGTTTAAAAAGTGTTATTGAAGACAGTGATAAACATTCAGTGGGAAGTAGGTTCCAGTGCTTTCCAACTGTGTTAGAGAATAGAGAGTCTCCTGCCAAGTTGTTGGATCTGCTTGTACAACAAGTAGTTTATTTGAGGAATGTAAGTTTTTAAGATTGTTGTAAGGGGTAATGAGGCTAGAGAGTATTGTGAGTAATGGTAGGTTGATACAGGGTCTTATTGGCAATAGCAAGCTGGTGAAATGGAAGCTGATTTTGAAACTCTAGCCATCCTAGCTGCTTTAGATTAAGACAATGATGGGTTCTAAATGGAGAGCCAGTGGCAAATCTAGCAATATTATTGTAGGAGATTGCCAGTTTGTTGAAGTTATTTTTTGAGAGATTAGTATATATAGGTGAAGCATAGAGTGTGGAGATTAAGTGAGTATGGGCTATAGAGATTCTGGCTAATGGTGTAAGGAAGGGTTTGATTCTGTAGATGGACCCCAATTTCTTGTTGACGGTTTTTATTGTGTTGTTAATATGAGTATCAAAGTTACGGTTGCTATTTACTGTTATTCCTAAGAGTTTGGTGGTTGGGTCAGGAGATATGAGAGTGCCATTATTAGATACGAGTGTAAAATCTACTGGGGTGGACTTCCGGGTTGGATTAAAAGCAAAAGTTTTGTTTTTGGGGGGGGGGTTAAGAAGAGGCAGTGGTGTAAAAACCATTGTTCTACTGTACTGAATGCCTTTTGGGTTAGAGACTGAAGTTCAAATGGAGAAGAGGCTGAACATATTATTCATATTATTATAACATATTATTATAACATATTATTATTAGTGGAGTCGTCTGCGTATTGAATACAGGTGGCTTGAGGAATTGCTAAGTGTACGTCATTAATGAAAATGGAGAATAGGAGTGGGCCTAATATGGAGCCTTGAGGGGAAGTAAAAGATGCTCACTTGCTTAACTTTATCATTAATATTGTACATATCCATTATTTTCTACAACATTTCATGCTATATTGAATCAAATGTCTTATTAATATCACCCACCATACGTTTTATATCTTTATTTATATAATTTAGGATTTCTCTGACTATAATAATTATTGACACCATTTTCCTTTTATGCCATACACACTTTTTTCCCATTAAGTCTTGCATCTTATTTTCAAATCTCTTACAGTCTATGGTATTTAGAGCTATTTGTCTATGCTTTTTATATCCTCTCTTTCTCCTTTTTTCATATGCATTTTAATACTCCACTACACAGTTCCTTATACTTTATGCCTTCACTTAACCATTCATTAAATGCATATATTGAATAGAATTTCTGCCACTTTTCTAGATTTCTATACATTTTAAACCCAATACCATCTGGACCTTGTTGCTGAGTCTGCATTTAACTTAATCTCTTTCTCACATGTTCTGTTATTTTCTTCAGAAAATATTTTACTTCCCATTTCTTTATATCATATATTTTCTTTACTAAACAAATCTTCCATATAATTTACAATTTCTATAATTTGTTGCTGACTTTTCTTTATGCTACTATCCTCCTTTACTATTTTATTTAAATAAGGTGAAACTTATTTTCTCCCTAGTAGAAAATGCTTTTGTTTCTACAATACTTTAATTTTCTCTATAAAGCTCTTTTTTCACATAATAATCTCTATTGCTGTTTTCTAGATTGTTCATTGCATCTTTATAAATTTTATCATATTCTTGTTTTTTTTTTCCTTTATTTTTTCAAGATAAATAAACTTCTTTATATTTTCTTTTGAAAGCAATCCACCATTTCAACCACTTAACATAATAGGCTTTCATAGTAATATGATCCCTACATAATTGTTGAATTTATTTCCTTCCTTTTTCCTTACATCCCTTTTCATTTATGCATTCTGCACGTTTTTCTATCTTAATATACTCTTTATTATGATATATTTCCAACCATACTGCCAATTGAACTGAGAAAATTGTTTCTTCTACCATTATACATATCCCCACTGATATCAAAAAATAAAATATTTCACTTTTTGTTACCTCTCCTGCAGGTCAATATTTGTTTATTCCGTATAGTTATTTTTCTACATTTTATTACTTCTATCATCTGTTAATATCCTTTCCTCCATTTTTATTTCCCCTTAAGTCACAATTAAAATCCCCTGTAATTATGTCCATGTTTACAAACATATAATCCAATATTTTCTGAAATAAATTCCCCCTTTCCTTACTAGTTACATATGTTATACATATAATTCACTTTTTAGTCTCTCAGAAAGATGCTGTTACTATATATTCATTCTAAGGATTATTAGTCTGTTTTTTTCCATAGTCCCTCGGAAATTTCTTCATAGCTTATACAGTCTCAAAAGAAATGTCACAGAATGTTTCTTTCTTAATAAAAACAAATGATCTTACCTCTTCTGATTTTGTGCCCAAGGGTAAAATTATATTGTCCCATACCTCATATCTGTGTAATTCTTTGTCCATGTCTCTGTAGTCTTACTAAAAATCTTTTCATGCCATCTTGTTTCTTTCTATCCCTCGCTCCTTCTCAAGTAGTTGCCATTGTCTCTACATGTCTTATTTTTCTGCCTCTCTTCAACACCTTTATTTTCTCCATACTGTCTCCCCACAGAACCTCTTGCTCTGGTTCACTTTGACTTATTAAGTTCTGCAACATATCATCCTCCAACACTCCTGACTGGAAGGTTGTAACTACATATTCTTCCACAGCTATCTCCTGGGTTTCTTCAAATAACCTTTTTTCTGAAATACCTCCTCTGAATCCTCCACATGCATATTAAACACACTGTTTAAGCTGCACCTTATTGTCCTCCTCCTGTTCCATCTTGCACGCTGTCCTCCCAGCCGCTTCCATGCTAGGAACAGGACGGGTACACATATTCATGTTCAAGCAACAAAACTGAGTACTAATCATACAAGTAGGGGATGTTCCTCAATGCCCTGGATGAAATTTCTCCTGTTAGTATAAATACCACCGTAGGTCTCCCTAAAAAGAAACTGATAGTCTAGTGGGACTATCCCAGTCAACAAAAGAAAAATAAATAAATAAAACGTCTTGGGTTATTAGTGGATGGCTCCTTTTCATTATACCATATGTGAATACAGTAACCAGGAAATCTTACTTGATAAAGTGTGATGTATTTTCCACAATTTCATCAACACATGCAGACATTATGTTTAATGTTATTTATAGTTAGTCAGTCCGTATAGTGCATATTTTTAGTCTATAATTTGACTAAGATTAGGAAACTGGAAAGGATACAAAGGTGCTTCACTATGAAGACTGTTGTATGAAGAAGGACTGGAAAGATTAAAGTTTGTCATTTGACTGTTGAGAGGTGATACATTATTGTTTTGTAAATGGTATTGAAATTAAGCTTTAGTGAGTGTCTTAAGACTTACCTTTTGAAGCAGCCCAGTTACTACAAGGAATAACTTGATGGTAGAAGTAGACATATTTTATTTGTTTAAAATTTGATTTTGTTGTATGAGGGGTTATACATTGAAATCACTTACCATTAACTGGTAAACCAACAACTAAGTTGCAAAGGTTCAAGTTCTTGACTGATTATTGGACAGTTCTTCCATCAGATGTTCCATGGGTTTATGTAATAATTTTCTAACATTGTTTTTATGCCATAGCCTCCTATTATTATCCACAGTTTCTATATTTAATTTCCATATTTTTTGATGGTTCATTTCATTTCTCCATTTTTCTTTCCCTCTTATTCAAGTTCATTAAATTCCATTCTCTGTCATATTTTGTCTTCAACGATCTTGTTGCCAAATCATTTTCATTTCCATTTATCCATCTTAGTACCCTATATAAATTTAAAGATGCCCATAGACTGCGGGATTCAATAAACCTAGACTGCCATCATCCTTATTCATATACAATACGACTTCTCACTGGATGTAATCTAGATACCCAAATGAATCAAAATATTAAGCCAATCATTGTTTTCATATCTTTCGACATTATATGTATATTGGCCGTGTATGTTATTATTCCTATCAGTAACTTATCATATATACTTTCTATATGATAATCAATATCTACTCCATATAATACTAATTTTTCTTAATTCTTGTAGCATTCTCAACCATTGTTCCTTAACCACTTTTAATGGTTCAGACATTATTCTTAAAACAAATAATTTAATTCCTTTCAACATTCCTTCTGATCCAAATCCTTTACTTGTTTCTCTATTTAATGACATTCCTATGTTATGTAAACGATTATGTACATTAGAAATTGCATGTTCCATCATTTTACTTTCCTTAATCACAAGAATAATATCACATAAAACATAATCAGATATTCAATACCTTCACTCTGTATATACCTTGCATCCTTCATGTTTTCATATTTTTTCACTATACAATTCATAACTATCACAAATACAGTTCTACTTATTGGACATCCTTTTTTGAATTTCCTGTTCATCTCTATCTTGTCACTTAACCAACCATTAATCAGAACTCTTATTTTACTATGCCTATACACTGATTTAACCACATTATGTACCTGTTTACTAAAATTATATTATTATGTTATCTTCCTTAATATATAATGATCTATCCCATCAAAAGCTTTATATCACCTACTAATACTTTTGATCCTTTTTCTCTCTCAATCATTAATATTTCATGACATACTTTCCCTTTAATATTATACACACACACATATATATATATATATATATATATATGTATATATATATATATATATATATATATATATATATATATATATATATATACACACTGTCCACTTAACACCTTATATCTGTCTTGTATTCTTATTTGTAATATTTTCATAAATATTTTATAATCCATAATATTTAATACGAGCATCCATTCTGTTGTTTCCACCTTCTCCCCTTTTCCATATAAATTTCATAATACCGCTACATATTTATGTATAACGAACACCATCTTTTAAGCATGCATTAAATATACATATCAAAATTTCTTTGTGCCGCAGTTCCAAGTTCTTGTACATTAAATAACCTATACCATCTGAACCTGCTGCAGATCCAAGGTTTGCTTTCTTCATTACCATATATAATTCCATTATGGTAATCTGTTTATCTAAATCACTGTTTATTTTTTCAGTAAATTGCTTATCATTCCAGTCATTTACATCATTTAATTCTCATTTCCTCACCATCTCTATAACATACAATTTCTATAATTCTTCTTTGTTCCTTCACCACTTCCTATTTTTCATTTTCCTCATTGTACTGCTTTCTTCTTTAACAATTTTACTTAAATAAGGAAAAACTTCTTCATTTTTTCCTTGCAAAAAATATCTTTGCTAATACAATAATCCCTTTATTTTTGCTTGACCCATTTCATATCTCTCTTCCTGTCTTCCATAATAAACATTTTCATTTTTCTCCAAAATTTCTATTGTTTTATTTTGTAACTCCATATATTCCTGCTTTTCTTTTTGTCTTAATCCACATTCCCATTGAAAATAATTTGATTTATTTTGTTCTTTAAATACTAACCACCATTCTGTCCAATTATTATAATGAGTTCTCATATTTGTGTTCTTTCCATAACTGATATGCTTTCCTTTTTCAATCCAGATAATCTCGTTTTTAATTTTAATTCCCTTTTCAATTTTTATATGTGCTTTAGTTTCTTCATTTTCTATCCATATTGCCATATGATCTGAGAAACAAGCTTGTATTTCTTCTTCTATAGTGATCTTATTACTTTTAGAAACTAAAAAATAATCAGTTTCTGACTTACTATTTCCTCTCTTACATGTACTTGCATTTATATTCCCTAATATCAGTTTTTTCACATCTCATAATCTCTCATCATTTTCATATCTGATCTTCTTTTTTCTTTTTGTCCTTTAACTCACAATAAAATCACCTGGACTTATAATCTCCACATTAACTATTATATAATCACATATCTCTTTAAACAACTTTTCTCTCTCTTTATGAAGAGATATGATTTACATATGAAAATATTGCTGTAATTCTATATACTTTCTTTTCCTATCTTAAATCTACACAATTAATTTTCCTAATCTAACAAAGGTAATGTCTAATATTGAAATTCCTGTATTTTGTAATACTGCTATCCCTGAACAAGTCTCTTCTCCAAAATTCTGAGTTATTCCCCCTGTTCATAAGTTCTCGGTTTGTGATAAACATCTAACATCTTCTAATATTATATCTTCCTCACATTTATTACACCATTCCAAACCCTTTATTCAACTTTGTAAACTTTTTATAATGTTTATAATTAATGATAAAATTATTTGCTTCTGTTTTTTCTTGGTCTTTAGTTATTTATTACTTGATCCATTTCCTTTCTTTTTAGCTTATATACCTAAATCTTGGATCTCTTTTTCTATCTTTCACCCTTTTCCCAATAGATGTTTTCCTCTTAACCATTTCCCAATCAATATCCCTCCCATCACTAACATCTGATTCCAGTTCTAATTCACCTTGTTTTGTTTCTTTTATTTCCACCTCTCATATTTCCTCAGGAAGTGTTTTTGCATATTCATTCTATTTTCTTGTAATTCTGATTCCTTATTCATATTTTTACCACTTCTACATTCTTCTGCACCTATACCTTTTTCACAGTCTTCCCATAAATGCCCTGTTTTGCTTGGATTTATTGTATTCCTTTTCACATTTTTCTTGTATTATGACAATAATACTCACATATGAAACATTTTTATCACAGTTGCCAACACAATGATCCTTTTTTCCACACAAAAAAATAAGTTTTTGCTTACCTCCAATATTGTGCATCAGCTCTGTTCCCTGTAACCATGCAAGGAGTATGAATAATTTTATCATTTTCTATTTTCAATATGACATTACAATCCCAAGCCCAAGTCAGTAAAACTCTGCTGTCCAGTCCTTTTGGAATACTGTAACAATATTCTGTAACAAATGTCCTTGAACAGTCTCTCTACACATCTCTGTTCCAAAGTGGCTATTCAATTTCTTTTGTTTTTCACAGTAAAAAGTCAACTACCTGTTTCATGGATACATAGCTTTTTGTCATCATAATTTTCCAGAAAAGTTCTAGTTCTACAGAAGTTTCAAAAAAATGTCACAATAAGTCTCTTTTTATCAAAATAAATGCTCTTACTTCTTGAGTTTGTATTCCTAAGGGCATGATCACTGTGTCCCAAATTTCAAACCTGTCCAATGCCTTCTCTATTTTTTTTACCTGCAGTGCACTTCTGTCTTCACAACTCCTCTATTTTCTTAATTCCCCTTTTCTCTTCTTCTTTATCATTTACTGTATCTGTGAATGACATTCTCTTTAATTCTGTGTCCTCTGCCTTTCAGATTCTCTGCATCACTTCAACAACCAGGATAAATCATTCACATTCTCTGCCAATAAATCTTTCCACAACCCTCCAGATTGGAGAATTGTAACAGTAATCTCATCCTGTGAACGCTCATTTGTTTTTGAACTATTGAACAATTTCACTTGAAACAGGTCCTCCAAATCAAACATAACCTCTCTAAACACCTGTCCACTCTGCTCTCATTTCCCTCACTGGAACCGGCATTGACCTCAGCTCCTCATTCACTCTTCACCATGCTGCAATGTTCTCCCCACTGCCACTGCACTAGGAACAAAACATATGCACACACACACACACACACACACACACATGCTCATCAGCCATATGGACCATGAGTGTGGTAACATAAGAGGAAGTTTCCTGTTACCCTAGCCAAATTTCCCTTAGTCCTTATGAATACCACCTCAGGTCTCCCCTGAAAAAAAGACCATTGGCCAAGTGGGACAAATCTGGTCCCCAAAGTTTAAATAAAGTGTAAATAATAGTCTGCTCAAATTTGTTTGTAGGAGCTCTGATAGTAACATTTCTTTTGACGTATCACTGATGCTCATAGAGAAGATAAACTTAGGTGAACATTTGGGTGCTTTTAGTTGCCAGTTTGAGAGAGAATTGGGTTATAGTCACTCACTGAGTTGTGGAAGGAAGCTTATTTGAAACGTGTAAGTTTACATTCAATGTAGGATTAGTTCTAGTGCCTTCTGAGACCATCTGAGCAAAGTGTCGTCTGTATTTTCCTATCCAGTTTAAGTTTGCCTGCTATAATTAGATTGTGCCTATTGTATTCAGCTGTAGTGATAAATATACTTTGAATATGAGTAAGCAAGGAGGGTGGAGGTATGTATATGACTTCCTTAAATAATTTAGTATGATCTCCAAGTATTATTTAGACCAATATCCATTTGGGGTTAGAGTCTGAATGCGCATTATTATGAACAAAAAAAAAATGGAGATAGGTTAGTATTGTTACTAATTAGCAGAAACACACCATATCCTAACTGATGCATCGCCTGTTGTCAAGAAAGATAGTATATATTTGCTTTATTGATCCAGGAAGACAGGAGTCATATTTAAGCCATAATTCAATTATATCTATTATGCGTGGGCTGTGTGCCTATGTCCATTTGTTAGTAATACTTCAGACATTCATGTGGGCTCCTGATTTTTTTTTTTTTTTTGTCATCTAGTCTGAGCTGTTGAATTTGATGAACCAGGATTTAGTTCAGTGATGTCTGCTTGTTGAATGAAGAGCACAGAGACATTACTTTACTCATTACTTTAGTAACCTTGACCAGTGAGCATGCTGGCCAGTGGAAGGTAAGCAAGTTATGTAAGTGGAGAGTGAAGATCGTGGTCAGCTAAATGCAGAGATTGTAGGTCTCAACACTTGCCACTGTTCAGTCTTTTAGCATACATTTCTCTTGAAAGTAAAGTTTAAAACTATTAAAAGTAAAGTTTAAAGCTATTAATGTAAGCAGTGAAAAGTTTTAATATAAGTGGTGAAGGATAACAGCCACTGCATAAACTACTGTTCACTAAGGTCTGAAGAAGCAAATGTTTTGCTTAGAGAAGAAAAAAGATTAGAACTGATGAGAAAGTTCATAGAGTATGCAAAACTCTCCCCATGAATTAAGTTGCACTACCTGGGCCATGCTGAATAAAAGTTGACACTAACCTTAGCAGAGTTAGAGGTGCCTTATTTTAGAAGAAAAATTATAAAACTTTAAAGCACAAATGACACCAGTTAACAGAATGCATACAACTAAAAATCCCATGTGTAGTAACAGCAAAGTGTGGCAGCCAGGAAAGGCCAAGTCATTAACAAACAGTCGACACCGGCACATCTCTCATGAGTAACAAAATACAAATTAAAAAGGAAACTTCAATCAGCGTTGTTTTATGAGTGATAAAGAATACAGCCTTTGTACTGTGCACATACAATGGTCAATTAAACCTGAAACTGTAGGCATTTCAAAGTAATACTCTCCATCTGGTGATGAAATCTTGTTACAGTAAAAAAAAATCTATAAATACTGCAAACAGAATTAGGGTGTGTAGTTCATATTTTTATGTAGTATCCTTTTACAAAAATGAATAAATGTAGTCAAAAATATCTCCATGAGTTCTGCTTCTAGAAGGGCAAGTGAACGCTGGTGAGAGATGCTTAATGCAAAGATTAGGAAGCAGACGGTTGTAAATGGACAGAATGGCCCTGCCCCCCCCCCCCCCCCCACACACACACACACACACGCACTTTCCTTGTGTTCACTCCACAACACTGCATGGTTTCTCCAAACCAAAGTGTGAGTCCACAAAACACAGTCATTTACTGAAATCTTCAACACATTGACTACCCTTGTTTGGAAAAAACTTGATAGTAAAGGAGACACTAACCAGAATGGTCTATTGAAATGAAAGTCAAGTATTACCTGGCCATTTTTTTAATAAAGCATCACAAGTCTTCCTTGGTCTGCATCCTGCTGAGCTGGTGTAGTACTAAAGGGGAGTGTGTTGCAAGGAGCGGAGAGTGAGCAGACTATAGTCTTTGTTTACGGAAACCTACACACAGCACTATCCAAGTATTTCCCTGTGTAATGCGATACCCCACTCCTCTTAGCTGATTCCCAGCATGAGAGAGAAACTGAGAGGACAGGATCTGCTTACTTTAATCAGTGTAGTAGTAGTAATCACTGATGTATTCACAGAGTACATTGGGGAATGAAAATTATGCATATAATTGCTATTATTAAGGCAGAGCACTACAATTTTTGGCCACAACTTTTGCCTTAATTCTCTCAGATTTACTGATTTTCTTCGGATTTTCCTAATAAAGGTAGATCTGTTCAGGGTCTACCTTTAAATAACTTGAGATAAGTGTGTACAAAAATTTCTTATCATTGCCTACACAGGGTTTAATATCTAGAGTCACTCTGTAGGAAGAATAAGGTGCTTCTTTTTCGGTCCTCTGCTGTGATTTGTTAAAGCCCAGTTTTAGGATTTTTAATGGTCAGAGGCTGACAAGTGTGATAAGAATGCACCTCACAGGAATGCTGTTGTACTCTTTCCTGATGTATAGGTATTGACTGAGTGGCAATCTCAAGGGAGGGAGTGAGGATTTGTACCTGGACAAATGATGCCTTTAAAAATGTGAAAGAACCCTGGTGGAAGGCACTTAATGCAGTTTTTTTTCTTGGCCTCAACCTGTATACCTCAGCTGCTGTGCCCAGAAAGTTGCAGATGACGTCCAGCCGGTGGTGATCATATATCTCTTAAGCCCTCTTTTCCAGCAGTGCTGCCTTCCCACAACATGCAGGTCCTCCCTAACCCATGCCTCCCCTACTTTCCAACATACCCCTGCTCACTCCATCTACCTGCAGTTGCAGTCATGCATTGTAAATACTGATTGCTTGCTTCCCCCCCATGTCCTGGCTGCATATGTTGTTGGATATCAGAGAAAGTGACCATTCACCGAAGCTCCTGACATACTTCGCCCACCCGTTTCTCTTCAGTCCTACTTTCTCCATGATCCATTGGCCTTGACATGAACTACAACATGAGGCCAAGTCTCTCCCTTCCCCACTACATTCTTTCCTCTTCTACTGCCTGCAGAAGGTCTGTCTTGGTACCACTCTCACAGAGACAAAAGTTGTCTTCTCCCCCTACAAGGTTGTAATTCCCTTCTATGGTCTTAATAAGCATCCAATACCTGTACTAATACTTGGGAAAGCATGGTATTTATTTTACCGATTTTGATTCTTATTCATTCTGAATAAGTCTTCATAACATCTTGTCTCCTTGTCATCCTTGTCATGGTGACCATCAGTGTAGGCTAATTAGACATGTATTCTGCACCAAATATGTGTACTGTATCTGAAAACAGTCTTGTATATCTGTCTTTTAAAATTAGTATACTTTACTCCTCAAGTGAACAGAAAAAAGTCTGAGTAGTGTTACCTCAAATGTGATAGATGACATATAATTAATATATTTTAAGGAAATTTAGTTTGTGTTTTTCTTGTTTTTGCAGGAAACCAAGGCTTCATGGATATCCTGAATATGCCAAATACTAATAAATACTCATTTGAAGGGTGAGTATAAACTACAGGATACAGTACAGCAATGTATTCAGTTTGAAAGTTGGAAGATATGACAACTAGTAGAAATCATAATTGTAAGCAAATCATCTGAGAACCAAACATCAATCATCACACTTCTAACTTGACGAGAAATAAGCACTGACTATTGGCTCACTACTGTTCACATAAGAATGAGAGAATATAGTCAAAGTTGCTCTAGAAGGCATAGCTGTCAGCACTGATTTTCAGAAATGCTATTGATTTTTGGCTCAAAATATTGCTCTGTTTCTCCCAAAATCCATAAGTGATTGCAAAAGGGCATGGTATTACAGTCAACAAATAATGGCAGTTATTAAAACGTATGAATGGATTCGTACACAGTTTACCCACTGTGTACCTGATTCCAGATAGTGGGAATCATGTCCATAGTGCTGACACGTGTAACTTATAAGCAGAATCTCAACATGATGCACTGCGTAGTGTTTCTATGTACTACTATCTATGGTGCACTGAAAAGCCAATGCTCAGGGGTGGGGGTACTGCTGCAAATTGAGGTATGCAGTATAGCAGATGCACAGATGTTCAGTGCTTGTTAGCACTAAGAGAATACCCAATAGGATACAGGCACACAGCGTTGGGAAATCTATGTCCTGCAGTTTAGTGTTGTTGTAGCTACAAGGAAGGGGACTATGTATGGTATGAGTACACAGCTTTGAAGAATGCATGCACTGTGGTTTTGCAGTGCAGTTACAGACTGGACAAAGGGGATCCAAAATGTTATGAGCACATAGCACAGGAAAATGTATGCCGTGCATTTCTACATAGATGTTCGGGCTAGAAGGAAAAGAACCTTGTATTGTGTGCGTCCAACGAGCAGGAGAATGCACATCCAGTAGTTCCATGATGTCATTAGAGCTTGGATGAAGGGGACATGGGTGCACAGTATAGGAAACCATATATGCTGCAGATGTGCAGTTCTGTTAGAGCTAGGAGGAAAAGAGAGTGTAAAATGCTGAATTTGTTTTAGGGTTTTATTATTATTATTATTATCGTTGCGTTTATTAATACTGACATTCTACCAAGATGGCATATTTTAAATTCTCCAAATATAGTTAGTTCTAACTTGGTTGGCTTGGTTTATGCTATTTGTTGGAGGGAAGTAAAATTCATTGTTGTAAGTGATGTTGGAAATCTTGCACATGTATTTTGGATAATATCACTTTAATTGTATTTTTCTTTTTTAAAAAAGTCATTGAATTCAAAAGTATTAGTTGTAAGAAGTTTAGGAACCCTAAAGGAATATATTAGAATTTGTGATTGCACTTGCCCAGCGATAAGAATACTACACCTGTAACGCAAATAGGTGTGATGTAGTGACGACGAGGTTCTGAAGATGTTGGCCTCTAGTGAGTTGGTTAATTATTTATTCAAGGGAGTTAGCATTTACTACATTTTAAACATCTTTTGTTATAACTAATCTTGTACGAGTCCATCAGAGAAAAATGGAAGAATTCAAAAACTGCTGTCGTAAACATGATTTACCACCAGGTGTGGCAGCATTCAGTTGCAGGTATGAAATAAGTTTAGAATGCATAGTTTAGGGCTTTATCTCACATGAATCCCTCTGTCATTAATATGGCATCTTACCTGAAGGCTAAAACAAATATAGCATGTTTGTATATAGACCACTTCCTTATAACTTTCTGGTTTGCAGCTGAATACAAGAGTCACAGTTCAGTAAAGGAATTATTCTAATTTTTGTCTGGGAGAACTGTGCTCCCTTCCCTTTGCAAGGGTGACCACCTTCATCTCCTTTCTTAATATAGCAAGACTGTCTAGAAGACATCACTCTTTAGTATATTTTACTTGTATGTGCTACTGGATTTATACAAAAAAAAAAATATATATATATATATATATATATATATATATAGAGAGAGAGAGAGAGAGAGAGAGATACAGGCATATTCATATATATATATATATATATATATATATATATATATATGTGTGTGTGTGTGTAGATTATATATATATAACAGCAGACACACCCCCAGAACTAAATGAAAACCTGAACATTTCCCGTCTCCTTAAATAGATTAGGTAACTACTTAAACCATCCCCCACTCTCCACACCAGTTAAATAATAAGCCTAGGTTCATTTTATGTTATTTTCTGATGAAGTTCGAATGAAAACTTTACAACAAACAAAAGTACTCAAAATGTGATTTAAATGAATAAAAGACTGACCAAAACACCGAGAATAGCCTATGTTCCTTCTAAAATGGCAAAAGTTTGTATAGATGTGTGTGTGTATGTGTATATATATATATATATATATATATATATATATATATATATATATATATATATACATACACATACACTCACACACACAGACAAATATGAATACAAAATATAGAGGATTATGAGGGAGTCCATTATAACCAGTTTATTAGTGTTTGAGACAGATGTTGGATGCCTAACATCTGTGTTGAGAGCACATAATAAAGGGTTATGATCGAAGACCTGATTACAATTCTTTGTACTGCATAGGGCTTTACTTGTTCCATGTACTAATAGTTAGAAATAAAAAAAGGAAAAGAAAAACACTAAGCGTTTTGCCAGCTTTCAAATCTGTAAAATACACAATGGTTTTAGAAAGGCAATAACACATACCCTCTAATTTTACAGAAAGTCAGGGACACATTACCAGTACAGACAGCAGGCAGAAACAAATCTGTTTTTTATTCTGCCTCTGTCGTTTGATGGTCAGTACCGACAGATTTAACTGCCGAGCACAATACTCACTCCTAATATTTGAAGCAGGGGGTGCTTAACATTTGTTAAGAGTGGGTCCTGTGCTACAGGCACCCTCAACTGATTTGGCTTGAGCCAGATATCGCAGCATAACCACTACACTCCATGCACTACATTATATATATATATATATATATATATATATATATATATATATATATATATATATATATATATATATATATATTTATATATATATATATATATATATATATATGATCTTTTTATTTTTTTTTCTGCTACTTTCCTAGGTCACACATCAGGCTAGCAAGAGTCATTTCATTTATTTGACAATCCAAAGGAATAAATACAGCAATAATAACAATAACAGTACCTTCTGTTTCTCCTGACAGAGCAAATCCCGTCTGGTTGGACCCCTACTGCAGAAACATGGAGCTTGCAGCTCAGGCAGAACATGAAGATGACCTACCAGAAAATCTGAGTGAAATCACCGACCTCTGGAACAGTCCTGCCAGAACCCTTGTAAGCCTTTTCATTTAATGTATGCAACACTATTCCCTTAAATTAAATGTGCCACAGTAGGCAGTGCTAATATCGTACACTGAGTTAGCTCTGATGGTAGTTCTCCAACTTACCTGTATCACAGGCTGCTTGTGTCCGTTTTGTATATTCTGTTTCATGGAAATGATGACCATGTAATATTGTTATCTGCGCTACGTAGCTAACTGCTGTACAATGACAACTGGATAAACCTGCCTAAACAAGGACGACAATAATGCAGTGAAAGACATACAGTGACTCGTCTGAGCATTTCCTCTGTTATGCTAACATTTTGCATTTATAAAGTTTTCAGTCATAGCTATAGGTAAATTGGCAATGACAATACAGAAAATATTACTTGAGTTGCATTATTCCTGGATAACAAGCTATAAAATATAAGAACAGTAATAACATTGCAGAAAATAAATGAAGTAGAATAAAAAAAATGTACATTAGCTGAAAGATGAAATACATAAAGTAAACAAAAGTGACATAATATCAAAAAGTCTTAAATACGTGCACGAGTACTTAACTCAAATTTTTAAGACAGATACTGCCACTGATATATCTATATCCATTTGTCTATGTATATATATTATCCTTTTTGTTGGCTGGTTATTCCCAGTAGACAAGTAACCTCTTTATATGGGAGACCCAAGGTGGTATTTATACTACTAGCAAAAATTTGGACAGGGCATCAGGGAACTCGCTGTGTTTTTATTGTTACATACTATGCAAAGTGGATGTTAAAGATCACATAGCTACCACCAACTCAGGCACATGGGGACTCAGCTTAGCTTCTCATCTGAAGGATGATTGCTGATGCAGTGTCAGCAATCCATCTACCTGGTGTGGGAATAGAACCCACAGCCTTCTGCATCAAAGGTGTCTGTGCTACCTGTTGCAGCAAACAATGATTTCACTAGACAGGGTCATTAATATACAGTATAAAGTGAATTTTATTTAAAGGATACATAAAGTAAGAAGGAATAGTTTAGGTAGTATGCAGTGGAAAAGGGAAGAAGTACAGGGTATATAAAATGCAAGGGAAACATCAAGAATATTTTATACAAAAGTAATTTAAAAAATAACACATTAAAGGAGTAGCAGTGTGAGGGGAAGAAAGGATAGTAAGTTTTATGATTTATGTTCCTTGTGCTTCTCAAAGTAAGACTTAAATAATACATAGTGTTTTGCTATAATTCCCATGAATGCCTTCTTTTTGTTTCCTGTAGAAACCTTGTTTGGAGCTAGTAAGTGTTAGCAGGAACAATTAATAACTTTGACTGCAGGAGCGCTAATGTCGTCAGTGCATTTGTAGTTAATGAAGGGATTTATGCTACTGATCATGCAAAACTGCAGAGCTGGGAAAAGTCACCATCTTACCTCGAAGCATTAGTGGTATGATAAATTAAACATGGTGGCAGAAGTCTGTAGAGCTTTCTCTGAAACCAAATGTAACCTGTTTCTGAAGTTCAAAGATTCTGTCCAAGAATACAATAGACTAGATTCCAAAACATTTGCTGGTTGTCTAAGTGACTTACTCCGGTAAAAGTCTGCTTTATAGGTAAGCCTTACACAGGAGTAGATCACTTACATTCAAAGCAAGTCTTTTGGAATCTGGATTACAGAGTTCCACAAGGTGAGACTCTTAGCCAGACATATTGCCAAATGAGCTTTATAAGGATTTCACATTTATTAGCTCTTATAATAATACACTCATTTCAGTTTCTGATTATTCCTGGCTGCACTGACAATTAATATGCCTTGGCAAACACTTGTATTGAAAAAACAGATAGAGATCTAACACAGAAAGATGCTTATTGTGTAGTTTCATTGCTTAATACATATTACAAGATAGGAGTTTCTACAATTAATAAATACTTTACTGCAATAAATATATGTTTTTCAGTATGATTTTATTCCTGGAAGCGGCATGTTTAATGCAACTCAAGCAATACGTGTTCTTATGCTTTATGTGCAGACCTACCCATATTATTTAAAAACAGCAGGCTGGTTGATGCTTATAAAGCCTTTGTTATATTAAACAGTCAGTATATTCCAAATTCTGGAAAAGACGGAGGTACTATCAGATTTATTTAATTCAATTAAAGTGTTATTTTATTTTACATCTTTCCATAGATCAGTGGATAGCTCAGAGGTGCAGCAGTTAGCGTTGTCGCCTCACAGCAAGAGGTTTTCCAGTTTGATTCTTGGCTGGGGTGCCTTATGTGTGGAGTCTGCGTGTCTTCCCTGTATTCGTGTGGGTTTTATCCAGGTGCTCCAATTTCCTCCACATTCCAAAGACATGCAATAGGTGGACTGGACATTCTAAATTGGCTCTAGGTGTGAGTGTGTGGTGCACCCTCTAAGGACAGTCAGGCCTCAGGTTAGTAACATGATCCTGTAAAAACCTGCTACGGAAACGAGTGCTGAAGGGAGCTCGTTGCCTGATGTGCTGAATGCAGTGGAGCAAATCCAAGATCCATATTATCAGTAAATGAACAACAGTCTAATGTCATGGGTTCAGCACGGATATCTTTTATAGCTTTGTTTATTTTGGCTTTGAATGCATTACTACTTGCAACTGACAGAGCTAAAGAAATGATATCAGTCACAACAGAAACATTTTTATCTTTGCCAGTGACATTCTATTGACAGTTTCAGAGGTTTCTACATCAGCTGATTTTTTTAATTTGTATTCTCAAATTGTAAGATATAGCATTAACACTGACTATTTGAAATAAACTGTTAAGCTTTTGGGGTGGTCATTTTAAAAAGATAGTTTGGTACTATTGAGTGTCAAGTCACAAATATCAATGGTAATTTATTACAATAAATATGTAACCCTTCTTAGGTTCATAGGTTCATACTAGGCTATCTGCCCTAGGGCATTTATAAGCCTAGCCAGAGTGTGTTTGGCTTTCGCCACCCATTTTAAATAAATTTTGCTATGCCCTTTTTCGAGGTTAGTATACTGTGCCTCTGTCTAACAGTGACACAGAAGTGATACCCGGGGTAAACCTACGATCTCCCATCCACTCATCAAGATTCCTCTTGAAGAGAGTCAATGAGGAACTCTGCCTAACCTGGACTGGGTTTTTATTCCAGAGTGAAGGGAGCCTCTGGGTTATGAATCTGTCCCTCCAGCATGTCCTATTTATTTCAGTGCTGAGGTTCAAGTCTTTCGAGTGCGTAGCTCGATGGGATTTGGATTTTCTGAGGTGCAGCATGTCCATTAATTCCGGGTTGGACATGGCTTTATACGTCAGGCACAGATCGCCTCTGAGTAGAGTATGCCACTGAGTAGAGCTGGAGTTTCTTTAACCGGGCAGCATATGGCATCTGTTTGAGCCCTTTGATCCTCTTGGTGAGGTACCTTTGGGGTCTTTCCAGTTGCTGCAGGTGTCTGGTAAGGTACATCCCAAAAGGGGCATAGTACTCAATTATGGGCCTGATGAGGGATGAGTAAAGAGGCACGATGACCTCCCCTGATCTAGATGTGAATCCCTTCATGATTAGGTGGGCTATATAACATGTTTTTCTAACCACTTTGGCCACGTGGTTGTCAAATGAGAGATTGCTATCAACTTGGGACACCAGGTCCCTAATTACTTCTTCTGTACTTAATGCATTACCACCTATGTGGTAATTTGTGGGCACTTTGTTTTTGCCAAAGGGGATGACTATACACTTTTTGGCGTTTAGCTTGAGGCCATGGCTCTGGCACCAGTTGTCTGTTTCTATGAGGCCCTTTTGGTGGATGCTTGTGTCAGCTGGAGAGTCGATTATGGCACCCAGTTTGCAGTCATCTGTGAACTTGGTCAGCCACAGTGCTTCCGTGTTGGCCTGCACCTCTGAGAAATATATACCGAACAAGACAGGTCCCAGGACTGAGCCTTGTGGGACGCCACTTGTAACTGGTTTGGAGTCTGACATGGCTCCAGCAATTCTAACCATGTGGGTTCTGTCCTTGAGCCAGTTTGCAACCCATCTAGTGACATAGGGGTTTATATTTAAGTTGGTGAGCTTATCTATAATGCCCGAGTGGGGTATTGTATTGAAGGCTTTTGCAAGGTCCAGGTAGGCTGTGTGGACCACCTTCCCTTCGTCAATGGCCTTGGTGACTGTTTCAAAGAAATCGACCAGGTTTAAGCGGCAGGATCTGCCCTTAACAAAGCCGAACTGGGTAGGATCCAGTGTCTGTAGGTCCCCAATATCTTTATTTATGAGGTCCATGATGATCCTTTTCATAGCTTTGCAGACCAAGCTAGTCAGGCTTATGGGGCGATAGTTTCCAGGATCCGTTGAGGCACCACCTTTGTGGAGAGGGACCACTGTTGCTGTACGCCACTCATTGGATACATATCCTGTAGTAAGGCTGAGACTGAACAGTAGTTTTATGTTTGGGTTTAGCTCTTCTTGGAGTTCATGTAGGACGCAACCCGGGACACCGTCTGGTCCCATTGATGCTGTGTTTTTTGCTTTGGAGAGGGCAGCTCTTACCTGAGCATCTGAGATGTCAGGGGGGCAGCACTCTGCTGGGATAGATATTTGCCATTTTGGTGGGGAGGGGGGGAGAAGTTTGCGCTGAACCCGTCAGCTAGGATGTTGGCAATGTCTGTGGGTTCGGTGTATTTTTTGTCATTTTGGACTAATTCTGAGCATATCTGGGAATTCCCACCCAGGTTCCTAACGTAACTAAAGAAAGCCTTGTGATTATCCTTAGTGTCCTGTGCAATTTTTCTCTCAAAGCTGGCCTTAGATGATTTTATGAGTGCCCGTAGTTTTTTGCTAATACTGATCAGAGATGCCTTCCCTTTTTGGGATTTTGCTCTATCATGTAGTAGCTTCCTCCTTCTATTGTATAGTTTGTTTATGGCTGGGGTCCACCAGACAGGACGTCTGCCTTTGGAGGATTGGTTCTTGGTTTTATCTGGGATTGCATGATCCATGCATTCCTGAAGGTGTTCATAGAATGCGTTTATAAAGGATTCTGCGGTCTGGGACATATTTTCCACAGGCCCGGGGGCTTTGAGGGATTCCACCTCGGTTTTGAGGAGTGTGAAATTTGCTTTAGAGAAGTTTTTCACTGTGGTTTTCTGGGCAGGGGGTGGGGTCGGGATGTGAATATCCAGTGAGATTAGTTTATGGTCTGATCTTACCAGTGAGGGATACACATCTGGTCTGGAGCATAGAGTCCCCATGTTGGTGATGATCAGGTCCAGTATGTTTTCCCCTCTTGTGGGAGTGGTAACAGGTTGTTCCATAGCATTTGAGTTTATAAATTCTAGGAACCTTTGGGCTAGGGTGTTGGAGCTAGAGTAATGCTCCCAGTCTATGTTTGGGTAGTTGAAGTCGCCCAATATAATGGTGTTTGGAGAGACCTTCATATTTTCCTGTGTTCTCAAGAAGGCCGAGTTGGGTTCCTGGGTTTGGGAGGTTGGTCTGTAGCAGGCTATAAACTGGAAGGCAGTTTTACCCACTGTTAGTTGCACATGGATAGTCGCTGATGCTTCGTGCTGTGCCACCAACCTGGAGGTGTGGGTATCTTTGACGAATATTGATACTCCCCCCCCCTCTTTTTGTGGTTCGGTCCAAGTTTTGGGGCCGAAAAGCATGGTATGAGGTATAACTTGGTAGTGCTGGGGTGCTCTCGGGAGCCTTGAACCAGGTTTCTGTTACTGCACAGATATCGATGTTCTCCATGCTAAGGAGAGTTTCGAGTGCATGCATCTTGAAGTTTAGACTTCTGGCGTTGAGCAGCATTACTCTTAGTTTCTTATCCCTTGCGATACCTATGGAGGTGGGTTGGTCTTTTGAGCCTTGCCTAAAAAAGGCACTATGGGGGTAGCAAGAGCCTTTGCCAATATCCGAAAGCCCAGGGGTGACAGGTGCAAGCCGTCCCTAGCGAAGCATCGTGGCTTGTTGAGCATGTCATCCCAGGCGGACAGGAATTGGATCCCCTTTGAATGACACCAATACTTAAGCCAATTGTTGAAATTGATCATCTTGTCTTCATATTGTGGCATCATTCTTGGTGAGGGTAAGATGCTACTCAAGGTCAAGGTCATACCGGCCTGGGCTACATGCTCAGAGAGCTCCTCTATGTCTTGTTTCATGTAGTCCAGGGAGGTACGTTTCAGGTCATTCACACCAGCATGGACAATGACTGAGTCATATTTGTACTTGCCTTGCAGTGACCTGAGTGCTTGTGTTATGTGGCGGATCCTAGCGACTGACAGGCAGCTCACCATGACCTTCTCCTTGTTCAGCCTGGTGAGCGGGACGTCAGTGTGCCTGACAATAGAGTCACCTATTACAAGTGTATCAGGTGTGTTGTTTAGCCTTAAGGGCTATGACTGTTCGGCACACTGGCCTTGTGAGCTATGTATTGCACGTGTTTTGTTTTGGGGTAGCGGTTGCTTGGGTGTCTGCTTTGGAGGTCTCTGCTGCTTAGGCAGATTTTTATTTAGAGCCTCCAAGTATGTTTTTGTGTGTTTATGTGTTTGGTTTGCTGTCGTGGTAGGTCTATGTGAGACTGGAATTGTAGTGAGTGTGGTTTCCTTCTCCTCCTGACTGGTTACGCCAGTACTGAGTTGAGAGAGCTTAGCCTCCAGTTTGGCTATATGGTTGCATCTCTCACATGTGTTGGAATTTGTTGGGAGGAGGAGAGGCTTGTCTGTGTACATGAGGCAGTTGTAACATTGTCTCAAGATTCCCAGATTCACCAGCCTGACCGGAGAGGAGATTGACAACTGACCTTTGGACATGCTAGAATAGTATTCGGAATTCCTTTCTAATTGAAAAAAGGGACAATGGGGAACAAGGTACTCAAGGGGAGTTTGTGAAGGTGTAGTGCTTTTAATTTTTAGTGCTGACTTATATAATTGCTTTAGTGAGCAAGTGCCAGGTAACTTAAATGCAATGTGTTACAGGTAACTTAAATGCAAAAACGACAAACAGTAACTTTCTTTCAAGTGAAACAAGGAAATAAGTACAGTAAGCAATGCAGATATCACTAGGGATCCACAGAAGCACGGAAAAGCCGCGTTTTAGGTGGAATTAGCATTTCAGGGAAATAACAAGCAAACAAACAACAAGCATAGAAACAAAGCTAGATTCAGCAGGCCTGGATCTAATCTATGCTACAGCAAACAAGGTGTACCAATTTCAGTAAGAAACAGTTCAAATATGCAGGCACTATAAGCCTTTAACCAGAAATTACCAGCTCAGAAGGGCAGAATCCAGCCTCTCCTCCCACAGTAGTGCAGACCACGAACCTTCTTAATGTAAAATAACTGGCCTGAAGCCCAAGTGCTTAAACCAGAACTAATACACTTTTAGAATAACAGACACTGAGCCCTCAATCAGCAGTTCCCAACTTAGAAGGATGTAAGCTACCTGTCCTGCCACCACAGTGCAGGCCACAAACCTTCCTAATGTAAAACAACTAGTCTGAAGCCCAAGTGCTTAATCCAAAAGACTTAGAATGATAGCTACACTTTAATCAGGTTACTGTAGTAAATACAATTGAATACTTTAAAGAATACCTGGATTAGTGCTAATACACTTTTAGAATAATAGACACTGAGCCCTCAATCAGCAGTTCCCAACTTAGAAGGATGTAAGCTACCTGTTCTGCCACTACAGTGCAGACCACAAACCTTCTTAATGTAAAACAACTGGTCTGAAGCCCAAGTGCTTAAACTAAAAGGCTTAGAATGAGTTACACCAAGCAGTAATAAATACAACTGAGTACTTTTAAGATGACGCAAAAGCAAAATAAAGTAGGAAGAAACACAAATACAGTAAAAGCAGATAACATTTTTTTTTTTTTTGAGTGAGCAAATGAGATGGGCCCAGGAGTTACAGGACAGAAACAAGTGCAAATGCAGGCCTTCAAATCAGAAAGCTGAGAGAGATGGAAGACCGCCCAAACAGCGTCATATAACTATAGTAAAAATAAAACTAGTATCTAAATGGATTTATTTTATTAAAAAAAAAAAGGATACATTCAACATATATGTGGTACAAAAATCCAAGAAAATTTGGGAAAAATGCAGGGAAGATCCCTTAGGATCCTGCAGTTGACTTTCAACAATATTTAAACCGTAATAGTGTCAAACAAGTTAGTTATCAGGATCCCAATCTAGACATGTAGTATAACTGTATGCAAATACGCATAAGCAGTACAATTTCCTTATTTTATTTCACAGTTATTTGTAGATTTAGTTTCAATTCCAATCTGTAAAGAGAGACTATTGCTATCATCTATAAGTTATTAAATTCTAATATATTTAATTTAGGTTTTATACCTTTTTTTGTTGGACTAACGTTTAAGTTATGCTTTGGAATCCACTGTCATAACACCAAATCTGAGCCTAATAAAACATGGAATATTCTGTACTGCAATCCTCTTTAGGAAACTTTGGCCAAAAGAACTCTGTTCAATAATTGAAAATCTAGTTTTAAAAATAAAATTAAGAACATTTCTGCCCGTTTTCCATTTGAAATTTGGTTTGATTATTTTATCTTCTGAATGTCTGTTTTTTTTTGGATTAATCGTCAGCATCCGACATAACTTTGCTTCCAAGCTTCCACAATCCATTTGTTATATACAGTATCTACAGATGTTCTTTTGTCTTATGGATGTTTAAAAATGTAGGCTGCATAAAGAGGGTTATAAAGGCTAGGAAATCAGAAATAATAAATCATTATTTAGACACAAAATAGAGTATGGAATAACAATATAGAAAACAAGCTTGAGTAAACTGGAAAGAGTACAGCAGAAATATATCAAGCTCAACCATGGATATGGAAATTTAAGTATGAAAGGCTAAAATATTCGAACTTGTGCAGTGTCTCATATAGATATTTACAAGGAGATCTTATTTAGGTATATAAGACATTACTCCGCCTACCTCAGGGAATGTTTGGGGTCATCAAAAAGTAGTAGACAATCATCAGACTACCTATGTGGAAGGGTATAAAGCAATTAGAGATGTAGGTATTTATGCAAGACTTGGAAAGGTGTAGAAAGCCCTGAAGTGTGAGCAACAAGCTTGTCATAAAAAAAGAATGAGAAAAAAGCTCATTTCATTTTCTGATTAAATATACCACCTGTGTGGTAATACTTTTTTGTACTTTTCTGCTTTTTTCCATGTTTTAGACTAAAAAGTTACCTATTTGCATTTTTTAGTTTTATAGCTTCATCTGCACTTTTGGGAAGACTGAGTATATACATCTTACTGCACTTGTATCTCCATAAGCAGAATTGCTTGTAAAAGCTATTTGTATTTTCAATCCTGTCTGGTGCTTTAGTTTTGTAGTTTTAATTGCAGTTGTGGCAGAACTGTGAACTACTGCAGGATTTAGCCTAATTTATTACTCCATTTTCCATAAATATGCCACTGTACTCACCCACTATAAACTGCCCATCTCCTACATAACGTACTGTCTGTCATCTTTGGTTTTATTTCTATATTGTGTTAGCTCTCTCAGTTCATCTTATCTAGCTAATAACCCATTATTATTATCAATCCTAAAAAGATCTCTACTTATATACATATAGGATCCTCTTTTACTCATCTTATCTGGGTAATAATCCATTGTTCAATCTTAAAAATATTTCTGCTGTTATATATGCATGTATGACCATAACTAACTGTACCCTACATTGGCTTACTTACAAACTCAGCATACTGTTTCAGCACATACTTTAAGTTAAAGAGCGACTTAAACTCTGTATTTAATTTCTATACCTTTACTGTACCAACTTGAAAACGTCAATGTTTTGCTTCTAATACTATGTTCAGTGACAGTTTTATTGTAATTTTGTGGAGCTTTTCTCCCAGAGCTTCCACTAAAAACAGGCTATTAGCTGAGCTGGACAAACCCAGTCAACAAATGTAAAATAAAAAATAAACAGTGTTTGTTGTAAATTTCTGCATAGTCTGGTGTGTTAGATAGTGATATAATTACAGTAGTGAAAGTATTGTATATTCTGCTCCAGGTTTGGTGCTTCTGCACTTTTACAGTTGTTTATTTTCCAGTTTTGCTTCCAGAGTCTTATACTCTTCAGGAAAAAGAAAGTCACACCACCAGAGGTAGTCCAAATCCAAAACAACTTTAAAAACAGACAGTTGAACGTACCACCATGAACAGAGCACAGATGTCATATAAAAACTTTAATGCAACAACGCCAATAAAATAGGCAAGCAGGACAAGCGCTTTCAGCCTTAGCCTTATTCAGATCCTGTTTACTGGGCCTAAAACTGAATGTTTAAAAACTTGGATAGACCAAACACAGTCTTTTGAAAACCATTGCATCACTTCATCATGCAGTAATTGTCACTCAGAGGACCACTCCTTCAGTTTACATCACTTCCTCATAGTAGCCAAGAAGCATTCCCCATAGTAGCAGTCACTGAAATGTACACTCCCTTATTTTGGGCCAATGGTGTTGAAACTGTTGCTATCTCCTCCCATTTAGACCACATTCTTTCAGAATTGATTTCAACGGTACCATTCCATTGAAGCCTGGAGGGCAATCTGCCCTTAGGTCTATTATCCATTTGAGTTATTCTACGTCCGTTCTTTTCTGCAAGTCACCTCCTCTCAATGTTTCTTTTACAGTAGAGATGACCATAAACTTGAACGAGTGAATAGAGGGCATTTGTTTCTACTTTATTCCTTATATCAGATAAATTTCGTAGGATACACTCTTTTAGCATTCTGTTTGTTTTGCCTATACAATAGCCTGAGCAAAGAGAGCATGTAGCGATATAAATTACATTTTTGGTGGTACAAGTAGCCTAACTTTGTAAACTATAGCATTTTCCTGTTTTCGGATGTTTGAAAATGTTACTTGTATTAATCAAATGACAAGCCTTACAGCAGCCACATTTCCAAGTGCCTCTACATGTATATGCAATATTATTTGCTCCTTTATTAATGCCATACTTGTGGCATATCAGTTGTTTATTTTCCAATTTTGCTTCCAGAGTCTTATATTCTGGTTATCATTTATCTACTCAAATTTGTATTCCATTGACCTTCTGTTCCCCTCCTCTTTGTGTCTGGCCCACTCTCACTGAAACATGAACCACTAGTTTCTGAAATTCTAACTTACCTGAGGTCATTGACCTGTAGTTCAGTGTCATAGGACAAGAGCTCCAATACTGGCTTTATTTGATTATCTTCGCACAGCTTGGATGTTTCCAGATGCTGGTACTGTTCTCCTGTTTTGGCTTTAAAAGGCTGTGTCTCTGTCTTCTACCCCTTATGGTAATCTGATTACCAAAGCCCCAACTCCTTCACTGCTATTGTCTTTTGTGTAAGCTTTTTAAGTATGATTCCTGCCCATTGCTTTCCATAGATCCATAATACTGGCTGCCCACCCAGCAAACCAGTATTGGTCTTGAGTAATCCTCCCTTACAACATGATGTTTTCTGCTCATTTTTCCAGAACTCCCACCTGCTTGGTCCCCTTGCAATACCTTGAGAGGGTCCTGAATTAATCCTGCTTCCATCCCTGGCAGATTATTTTTCACTTTAGTTAACTGTTTTAGAGTGCTACTGATTTATTTTTGATTTTGGGCCGTAAATCATTTTAAAGCTCCAACATACTTAAAATTGTGTTGTCCAGGTAGTTTATTTATATTAGTTTATGGCAGCATTGCACTTGTAAGTCATCTTTTTTGTGTTTTCACATTAAGAGGACTGGGATAGTCCATGTAGTGGCAGTATGTGGTGGCCTGTTCTATCTGAGTTAGAAAACACACACAACATCTGTAGCCATTTATTGGCCAGAGGGCTTAGAAGTCAGTTTCTTGTGTTTTAAGTACCTGTATGAATTTGGAGCATTTGCACACCACCACCCATCATAAAGCAGTAGCTAACAGTACCTGGTATAGACAGACACCTACAAACCAAATTTTCCCCATAAAACCACCTCTGAAACTACCAGTAACATTGTCGAGTGTAGAGCAACTACTTTGCAAGATGACAGCATAGATCAGCAAATCTGAGTGTTTTAGCGGCCCTTCCCCTAAACTTTAGTACTATAGTCTCTAGCCCCAAAAGCACCCATAGTCATCCCACTGTTAATCCCTTGTGCACTGCACCCTTGTAGCACACATAATAAAGGTCCTAAAATTATGCATATGCACTTTCCCAATTTCTCTGCAGCAAGTTTGGAGGATATGGGTATATTGAGACAGTGTAACAATTGTATAATATTCACTGGCAACCATTTAATCTTCAAAGAAGCAAATACCATATGCAAGTAAAAAAAATACATACACAATTTCTTTGCAAGCAAAATTCAAGCACACAGTCACTCATAATAACAATCTGGTAGTCCACAAAGAATGTTATACCCACCACACACAGTATGCATCCCCACAAAACCTTCTTATGCTAAAGCATTCAAATTCAATCTTCCAAAATCTCAAAGACCTCCCAGACATTCCACATGCAAAACTTATCCTCAGCAAACTCAAAAGCACAGTAACACCACCTAACACTGCACATACAGCCACACCCAGTGGAGCTTCAACTGCCAGGCCATTAAAGCAAACCAGTATTCAAGACAGTAGTGGTAGGAGACACCATTGTATGAACCTATTGATGCCTCACTCATTAGGCTGAACAAGGAGAAAATGACTGTCAGTTGCCTATCATGGGCCAGGGTCAGTCAAGTTATACATCCACTCAAGTGACTGCACCACAGGTACCACTACCTTTTTTCCATTTTTTCACATGAAGTTAGGGTGCCACTTTACCAGTGACAACCATCTAGAGCCAAGATTTACACTCCCAGGTGGCTAGCCCTGCCACAGTATTTCTTCCACACTACACACCCACATGCACACTCATATGTATGGCCAATTTTAGAATGCCCAGGCCACCTACTGTATGTATTTGGCATGTGGGAGGAAACTGGTGCACCTGGAGAAACCCATGCAAACACAGGGAGGACATGCAGACTCCACAGAGAAGCCACCCCAGCTGAGAATCAAACCAAGGAACCCCTTGCTCTGAGGCAACAACACTATCTGCTTTGCCACTGTGCCACCCACTAGGTGTAAATGACCTGAGACATACCTCCCCAGACTCTATGAAGAAAGCCATTATGGAGCTCTTGGACTGTGTGTATGTCGCAGGCTGGTATGTACTTAGGATTGAGCAGCATTGTATCTTTACCAAGGATGATGCCACAATATGAAGAGAAGATTGGCTTTAATGACTGGTTTGGGGTTTGCTGTAATTCTCGGGGGGGGGGGGGGTACAATATTTAACCACATAGGAGAACATGGTTAACAAACCACATTGCTTTGCCAAAGATGGTCTGCACCTGTCCTGTCTAGGCTTTTGAGTATTGGCTAAAATATTGTCCTCCTCCATTGAGGTTTTTTTTTTTTTTTTTTTTTTTTTTTTTTTAAGGCAATGCCAAATTGACAAACCATCCAATATAAACTCTACCTAGCATAATCTCCATGTGTTACTGCTCAATAACAGGAGTCTAAACAAGAAGCTCCACTCCCACAAAGCTCTACACACCTTGCAGAATGCAGACATCTGTGTTGTTACCAAGACATGATTTTAAAGCTGCAGGTAGAACCCTGGCACTGCAATGTTTCTGTGTCTTCCACACACATTTAGACCAGCAGCTGCACAGACAAGGACTAAAGGTGGAGGTGTCTCAAGGTACATTAATAATAATAATAATTAATAATAATAATAATAATAATAGTAATAATAATAATTAATAATCTGTAGGATTGATACACAGGATCAAGCACTGGAGTTCCTCCACGTCCAGATTACCATGGGCAAATTCCCATACCATATCCTAAGAAGCTATAGGTCACCCTATATGTCCCTTGAAGCACATAGCTCATCCATCATTCAACCAAATACTATACATATGGGGAACTTTAATTATCCTCTATAAACTGGGAATGGTACATGGCCCCCAAATTTCAAGGCACAGAGATTCCTAGACTGTAAACACAAACACTCTGGACTAGTTAGTTTATACATTTACTAGAGATACAAACATATTGGATCTAGTGCTCACAAATATAGGAAAATGCTGCACCAGTCCTCCCTGACCCCCGTGTCATGTCCTGTCTGGTAACGTCCAAACATAAAGCAGTCTCATTTGAAATAATAATTCTGTAACCCCCAACCAAACTCTGTAACAGTTAGTAAGTGATAACCTATCAAAATGTCATGCCCCACCAAACCCAGATAACACAGCAGCTTATGCAGAAATATTCAGATAAGCTCTGTGCAGCCATGGCAATGACTGCATAGAGAATGCTGTACCTCTCAGAAGTAAGCCAAAAACAAACTCAAAAAATAAACCACCCTGCTGGAATGCAAAATTAAAAGATTGAAAAATAAAATGTTAAAATAATAGCTAAAATTAGGAAGTGTAACACCAGAAAACATAACTCTCTAATGAAAGTGAATAGACAACTAAAATGACTAAATAAGTCCAACAAAGCAAATTTTAAGGTAAAGATAGTGTCCTAAGTCAAGGGCAACCATAAAGCGTTCTTTTGCTATGTCCAAAACCTCAAAGGCAGCATACAATAGTGTACTGAACTGTTCTTAAATTAAAACACTTTCACAAAACCATGAGATAGAGAAAATCTTCTGGCTGACAAATTCCGCTCCACCTTTATCGTCATCTCATCCCCAGCTGCCCCCCCCCCCCCAGGAAATACCATCTAACACAATCCCTCAACTATACAGCGGGTCTTAGATGTGCTTTCTAAGGCCAAAAACACAGCTTAGATGGACCCTGATGGACATTTCCCAGGATGCCTCCTTAATAGTCTGATATCTGACCTATCAGGGCCACTGATGTCTCTATTCAACCACAGCCTCCTTATAGCTTTGTGCAAAGTGAATGGAAGACTGCAGTGGTCATCCCTCTGTGCAAGGGATCCCTGGAACTACAGGCCCATTAGTATGCAAAGTCATGGAAAGATTAACAATGACATAGGAAACCTTCAGACACTGGACCCAGTTCAGTTTGGTTTTGCTAAAGGCAGTTAACGCCTACTGAACTTGGTGGACTTCTTTGAGAAGGCCATCAAAGCAATGGATGAAGGCAAGATGGTGCATATTGCCCACCTTGACCTAGCTAAAGCATGTGATGCAATTCCCCATTTGGGCAATGTAAACAAACTCATGGAATTATGCATAGACCCCTATCTAAGTTGCTGGATAGCCAGCTGACTTGCAGACAGAACCCAGGAAGTTAGTTTTGGAGGGACCACCTCTACAGAGGCCAGTCACCAGTGGCATCTCCCAGAGCTCTCTGCTGGGTCCAGTCCTCTTTGGCATCTATTTTTCAGAAGTCAAGTCCAATGTCAAGGGCCTCTGACTTACAAAGTTTGCAGATGACTGCAAGCTAAGAGCAGTTATAGAAATCTACCCCAAGATACTAACATCTTACAGGATAGTCTAACACAGACAAATGACTGGAGCTAAAGCCACGGCTTAAAATTCAGTGCCAAGTGCATAATGGTACCTTTTGGGAAGTCGGCCACCTAAGGAAACTGGCCCCCCCACAAAAGTAGGCACACTGTTAAGGGATATAGGAAGTCATGTAGAGATTGACCTGATTTTTAATCAACATATATCTAAGATTATAAGTACATCATTCTGTCACACAACTTAAAAGTAAGGGCATGGTATCTAGGTCCAGGGAAGTCATTGTGCCACTGTACTTAGCCGTTATCAGAACCATCACTCTTGTCTCTATACTCTATTACCTACCAACTGCCTGGCATACAAGGCACCCATGGATTCCACTCTATTGGACCTTTTGCATCTCTGCAAAATTAACATCAATCGAGGATTACTAGATCTAAGGATTTAAAAGTTGCCTCTGACTTAAATAATTCATGTTGGAGGAACAGGTATGTATCTCAGATGATCCCCATTATCTGGAATAGGCTTCCCGTCCTTGTGAAGTAGAGCCCTTCAAGTGCAAACTGGGCAAGTGGAAGAAAAATCAGAAATTCACCCCTGCTCTAACCTCTGTGTCTCTAATGAACAAAGGCAGCCACTGAATTATACCCTAGTATACACCATTTAAAATTACCTCTATGGCACAATAACACATGGGATACATTTGGAATGCATGGCTAGGCTAATAAGAGCCCCAATGGTGATTAGAATATACACCAATGAACTAATTGGTTCTCTGAAAGAGTAGCTGATGCATGGAAGAGAGTACCAAATTAAATTAAAGCAAGCACTAGTTTAGATATTTTTAAGAACAACTTGGACACTTGTTTAGGGAATGACTATTTTAATAACAAAATACAGGGATAATGCCATTTGGTGTATTTGGACCACAAGCATCCAAAATTGTTAGCTAGAAGCTTAAATATTTTGTTTTGTTTTAAAAAACTGGATTCCTATCATGATGTCGAACTTTTAAAAGTTCGAACATCATATGGTCGACACCATATGATTGAACTTTCAAATGTTCGAACGTTTCAATGGAGATCCCCATACAGTGCAACAATGGATGCTTTCCATTGTCTGGACTGTAGTGCAATCTCTGAGTTGGTATATTTAAAGAGCGGGGGGGTGTGGGGTGCAAGGGGGCTTGCCCCCCTGCTTAAGCTTTCAGGTAGTTTTTTTCTGGGTTTTCGAACTTTTAAGAGTTTGAACATGTGGTCTCGATCATATGGTGTTCGAAATTTTAAAAGTTCGATTATCTGATATAGACCCTTAAAAATTGACCAATTTTTTTCTAACTATATCCTTAATATATCGCAAATCATTATTATATTCTAGTACAAGGGACCTACAAAAATCCCTGTTGTTAGTTTTTGTCTCAGTGTTGTCTGTCTGTACAATATCATTTACCAATTTGTCAATTCCAAGTAACAGGATATATCCTTTTCCCCATTCCCCTTCAACTTCCTGTTTTATCCTAATAATTCTAGTGGGTATTCCCTTTCTAAAAACATATTGTGTAGTTTGCTCGCCTTAATTTTAAGTAGAATGAAGCTAGAATACATTCTAGCTATGTGAGCAAACTGTCCTTTAATTAAATTTTTCTTGTAATGTCAAGGGTGCCTACTTTTATAATGGATGCAGGTGTTAGAAAAAGTTGGTTTCCTAAAGATTTTTGAAGAAAATCTACCATCCTCCAATAAAACAGTAACATCCGGAAAATGTACCCCCTATGGTCACATGTGAATACATGAATCTCAGAAAGGGGCGGGGGTACTATTGGAAATTTAAAGAAACTTGTAATTCTGTCCTCTGAGGAATACCAAATACTATTTCATCTAGGTAATGCAGATAAAAATTCCCACATGTGTTATAGAGGGATTTGAGTATGTATTTTTTTTCTCCCAGGTGAACATTATTAGGTTTGCATATATGGGGTTGTAAGCTGCATCCATTGCTATATCCTTGACTTGCATACACAATTTTCTTTCAAAAAATATAAGACTATTCGGTGACATTATATCCATAAGTTCTATTAGTAATCTTTCTTTTTAATGTTGTGTCTTATAGTCCATCAAAGCTAAACTTAATAATTCCAAACCTTGGTCATGTGGTATACAATAAAGAGGTCTACCACCATCCACTGTTAGAAAACTGATATTATAATGCTTTTGTGTCAGTTCTGTCTATAAAGATGACCAAGAGGTAAGTCTCAGACCCTTGAGCCATCACAATTAACCTTTGGGCATCTTTAGTATCCCAAAAACAGTTGGTACTACTAGGTACTTGTTAACTAGAAAGTTAAAATGTTTATGGGGAATAATCCCTTGTTAAAGCATTCTCCAGAAAAAAAGTCAGTCTTTTTATAAGCAATATTGCTCTAATTCTTTTGGATGCAGGGATATATTTTTTGTTGTCCTGTAACATTTTGAATATTATACCCACATCATTTGTTTGACTGGCAATTACTATTCACTACCTTAGTTAGGTTTCATAATTCTTATTGAATTGCCCTTAGTAAGGGTGTTAAATAAATGTCGTGCCTTAATAGATACATTATGATGATCTTTGGGTACACAAATATTCATAAAAATCCTTTTCACTTGCTTTTTCGAAAACCAAAATTGTGGTATTTAGTGGTGGGTTAACAGTGTATGTCTTTTAGTGGTTTTTAAGTCCGTCTTTGGTAGGGTTGTACTTTCTTCACTGAAGCGGACGACCAAATTTAGTTTCTTAGAGTATAATCTTAAATTAACCAGTAGATCTCCTATATCCATTTTTTTCTGTGGAATAAATTTAAAACCATTTCCAAATAGTAAAATGATAATGAATATCTATGTCTAAGTGACTGTAGTTAAAAATATTAAAAGCCCTTCAACTGATCAGAATACCTTTATAGGAGGAATTAGTATTATCGTTTAATAATACTGAGGAATGGTTCTTGTGTTGTCTCTGAAATGTGTACCCCTTCCCTTTCCTCTTCCCCTGCCACTTCTTGGAATTCTTGGGTTAGGGGTGTACTTTTACCTTCAACTCCCTAAAGGATTACTCATATTTTGTGAATCTTTATCATTTTCTTTACTAAATTATAATGTATTGTCCTGTCTGGTCCTATCATAACCATTATTACCATTAATAAGAATAACGTATGACGGTGACTGTAAATTAAAAGTTGCTGCTAAATTGCTTTTCTTAGGAAACGGGTATGCCTTATTAATCTCATATTCATTTGCATCTCTGTTTAACTTCTTTTGCTTTTGAACCTCATTTAAATTAGTTAATTTGTCTATGCTGCTGTATTGCCCAAATAAAAGATCATTTACAATTTTGTCATTCATTTCAGTTAAATTAGCTAATTGATTTTGTTTAATAATAAAATGTAGTAGCTCAAACCCATAATAGTTAATTCCCTAAAATTTTCATTATTATATTGAATAATGTTAGGGAATTTAAAATATCTAAGTCCCGTCTGTACTCATTTTATTAATTCATTAAGAAAGCTGTTCTCTGCATGTAAATTGCAAACCTTAGTTTCTTTTCAAAGTTATGTAATAGAGAAGTCAAATTTAGTAGATATTACCATCTTACACCTCTGTCATTCCCTAAATTAATACTGTAATTCTTCTATAACCAGTTCTGCAAGTTGAAACGTTTTGATTTTAGTCCGGCAAATTCACTGTTATTGAAATGACCATTATTAGCATGTTTGATGTCAGCAGTAGCTGAAGTATTAGATCCTATAATTCTGACTGTTCTCTAAAAACGCTGCAGAGGTGTGATCCCAGATTTCTATTTGAAGTGAAAAGTTCTTGCGAGAATCACCTCAGTGGTTAAAGAAACGGGCTGAAATAGTATTGTTACCACATCAGTACACTGTTAAGATAACAAACAAACCAGTTGGGTGAAATCACAAAGTTGAGACATTCATTCCTCCTCTTCTAAAAGAGTTGTTTTTTTTCCCAATGGGCTATGCAGGGCACATGAGCCATTTTCTCAGGGACATTGGTGCCAGTGCTGGGCTGAAGCACCTCCAAATGAAAAGGCTATTTAAATTGTTTTATTTGTTTGGGTAAACAGTTGACTTTCCTATTTTGAAAAACAGAACTTTGGGCATGTACAGTAATGCATGAACAGAGTTCTCATTTTTGTTATAAGAAAATGTGGCTTACTCTGAATGGGGTCTGTTTCCAAAATAGTGCAGTATTTAATCATATGCTACAGCAGAGTACAATGCAATTATGTCTTGTTAAAGGCACTCATGTCATCTCAGAGGGGCAGGAACTGTGCTTTAGTGGGTGGCTGACTGGGCTGCTAGATGAAGAGTGGGCAGCAATTTGCCACTGAGTCAGGTTACAACAGGTGATGGGTACCTGAGAATCAATGAAATATAACTGTACCAGCAGTACTTGGGGAGTAACTCAGCTAGAGCAAGGCACTTTGTTATTTAAACTAAATACATATTTTTGTCAAATAATGTGTCATGTGTGGGTGACTGTTATTCTGTTGGTACTGGCAGTCAGGTCTATCCAATGGGATAGTTTGCGTAATTTTTTGTTGTTGTTTGAGTAACTTGTTTTCAAAAGTGAGTTTGGGTGTGTGTGCGCATGTGTGAGAATGACAGCAACTTTATTATGCATAATCAGATCCAATGGAAGGGGAAGAGTACAAAACTTATCCCCATGCTGAATGACAAGGGTGCTGAGCAGTCTGACATCATCCAAGATGTTATTAAGCAATTCTGATTATGTATTTGAAGCTATGATGTGTAGGACTGTTTCTTTCTAGGGTAAAAATGGATTGTAACACTGTAACATTGTTGCTGCCCTATAAAAAACAATATGACTGTTTACAATCTGTAAGTGAGTGACGATGAGCACTTTTGTGCAGTAGGGTGTGCCAAATGTGGGTTTTGCCCAGGGCAGAAAGTTCTCTTATTAACACTATGTGTAAAAGCATGTCAGAGAAATTCAGACTAAATAAATAAATATGACTGTGTATGCAGGAAGCATGCACTAGTGAGGTGTATGGGAGGATACCACACTCCCCAATTTGCAGTGATCCTAAATTGGATTATAAGGCAGTGGTGGTAGTGAGTGTGGAGAGGGGACAAAGTACCTATATGAGGTGTGTAGGGAACATTTTGAATTCCATTTTTAACTCTGCATTTTCATTTGAAACTATAGTTCATTTAAAAGGGTGTGGGTTACAATTCTTAGATCATCTTATTCTTGAGCTTTGTATACAAGTGACAATTTTACTATATCAGTTGTAAGAAAGGATGATCTTTAATGGAACCTATGGTTGTGATAGTAATTTTCACCAAGTAGAATTCTGCTTAATTTTCTAGAAAGTTACCATATGGGTAGCCAATCACCTCTGATAAATCATACTTTAGAACAATGCATCAAATCGTGCATAAATGTGTCTGTTCCCCAATGTGTGCAAGTGTTCCCAGTACCCACTAGCAATGCTTTCCTGCAAGTGAAGAAATAACACTGAAGCTCTAGCATCAACCCTGCAAACAAGTTAGGTTTTGCAGCTTGCTTGATCAGGAACCCATCAGTATAGGTTGAACAGAGGGACCTCTTCAGCACATGCATACAAGGTGACTTTGGGGGGGTATTCTGATCCGATCAAGGAGGGTGTTGTGATAGATCAATTGATGCATTAAATAACTATCTGCTATATCCTTCACTAAAGGCGTACCTTGATATGGTTGGGTTTCCAATAAGTCCCCATGATGTTAGGAGTCAGAGGACAAAACCTATAGACAGTGCTGTTTAGTCAGATGAGGCATAAGTCCACAAGTCTCCATCAGGACACTAATGCTTAGACAAGGGCAGGACTACAAGACAAATACCAATGCTAATGTCTGCAGTAAGACATTTTCATGCAAGCACCAGAGGCAGACACTTTTAGAGAGGAACAGGCTTTGTCTGTTGTAAAGGCTAACAGATGGAGCTGCCTAGTGGTGAAGCTAACATAACTGACAGTCCCCAAGGAAGTGTCTGTTTAACAAATAAGAGTTTTTACATCCATGGAACTAGAAATATGGGCTAAAAATCCATCAAGCTAAACCAGTGCAACCATTTTGGGTAACAACAATAAACTGGGAGTGCAACACAAGAGTAGTGAGCCCTCTCTTTCTTAAAGTCCCCCCACAACATACAAGTAGAAGAAGGCAAGTTCAGGGTCAAAGTAAAAAAGTAAAAAAAAAAAAAAAAAACACTTCCAGAACAGGCATGGGATCAAGCAGAGAAACTGAATTTAAAATATTGGTGCAAAAGGGCCCCTTACTCCTATGATCTTAAAGTTCCAGGATCCTTGCCTCAGAGGTAGAGTTACTGGGAACAGAATATAGGCCAAGTACAACATCTGGCACCACTGGACCTATAGACCCAGTGAAAAATAAAAAGCTTACCAATTATGAAGTCTGTTCCATGAAGAGGAGATGCACCATTCCCAAAACTACTGATCAGACAAATGAAATGTCTAGGAAACATGAAAGAACTGTAACCTGAGTGACTGGAGTGGTATAATCTTATGCTTTATCAAAACTGAAAAAATGTTTCTCTTTGGAAGCCTAGTGGAAGACTACTCAGACACTCCAAGCCCCCCATGACCCCAGCTGGTAGGCAAGCAGGGACAGGAGATGTGTCTTAGGTCAAGTCCTCAAGAAAGCTGGTCATGTTCCTTGGTAATAGGGTAAAACCATGACCAGCTTCTTCAGAGCATACTTTTTTTCAAATCCCTGTGCTTCTTATCCAGCAAAAGGAGCTTGGAATGAGAGCCCTCTTTCATCTTGAATTCAGTTAGATGTGGAAAAAGAGTAACACAAATGCACAAAAACTAGTCTGAGTCTGAAAACCTCCTTCTCTACCTGCTGATTATGAAGCAAAAAGTGAGGACCACAACCTTTCTGATGATGGACAGGCTGATTTCCAGAATGCCTCAAATTCTTAGTCCACAACTTCAGCACAAAACTGAAGGAGGGCGTTTGGATCACTAGCAACATGCTTTCTCCACAGAAATCAGAAGATGAAAGAAAGGAGCTATACCACAGAATGGCCTCATGGTCCCTTATCCGATAAATTACCATGTTACTGACAGGGTCCTAAGCTAAAATAGGGGGGCCCTAAAAGAAACTACCCTACATACTCAAAAGGTTTTGGTGGTCTTCCACAAACTCTGGTAAAAATGAGATCTACCTTGGGGAAGGACTACTGTGTCAAAACTAAAAGGGGGCAGAGGTGGGCTACCATTTTCCACTGAGCTAACATTTGCCAACAACAATAAAAAGGTTGTAGAAATGGAGAGCCTGCAGGTGCTGTTCACCCATCACTCCAAGGGCCCAAGGTAAGGAAGAGACAACAGAGGATGTCTGAAATATACAGAGGATTTTCTGTCACAGACCTAGCCTATAGAAATACCCACATCTTTAGGCATGCCAAGAGACAACAGGAAAATGGGGCTGCATTCCTTTCTTTTTCTTTATGCTTACTAAAAAGTCCTTTCCAAAAGTGGTCATATTCTTGCCCATACGATGTAGCCAATTCTGGCACTTGAGCAGTCTGCCAGGTCAAGACCATCCAGCCAATCTTAGAGGACAGGGCAACACATGGTGAGAAGAACATAGCTTGGCTACTAATAAAATCAGCAAACAAAACAGGATCTAAGAATGATACCTGCAAAAATATAACAGCATTATGGGACCATGAATGAGGAGAGTGTGTGCTCTCATTAAAAAAGCCCTCCAGGATACTCCATTTAAGAACTACCAGTATCACCTCATGTTGCACTCTTTCTGAGCTGTGACCACAATGACCATCATCTAGTAGGTTGTGGACTATAAAAAGAACCTCAAAGAGTAATGTCTTGCTGGGAGCAATGCTCAATAAAAGTAACACACTGAACCATGGCAAGAAAAAAACCATCCAGGTCACCTAAAAGTGAATTAAAGAATAAGATCTCAAAAATCCCCTCAAGAGGCAGTAATAATCTGAAAAAAGGCATCCATCCTGCTCTAGAGAAAGAAGAAAGAGAGGTGAGGGGTTGGTGTTTTCCATGCTGATGGACTTGTGAAAGCTTCTACTACTCTGTGAATGGTATAGTCTGGGCCAGCGCCAAAAGTTCCAACTTGGAGGAGTGTAAAAGGACAAAAAATAATGGGAATAACCAAGAAGGCCAACTCTAATTCTGCTGACCACAGAAGTATGGCCTTCCTAGCTTATCAGGACAGCTGTACCCCAAGGAAAGCCTAGACTGGAGGTGCAGCGACTAGGCAATTAGGGCCAAATTTTAGGAGTTATTGCACCGCACACAGAAGGGGACTACCACAGAATGCTTGGCCTTGCTCATAAGGTAAAGACAAGTTCCCTCTTCTTTAAAAAAGAATAGTGGACCAAAAAGAAGGGAAATAGCTCCTTCATTAAAGAATTCTTCCTCTTAAGGAGACCAACAACCAGATCCTAAGAGGCCTGGTCAAAGAGTGCTCCTTTTTTGAAAAGAAATTCGAGAACACACTATCTGATCAACTCCTCAAAGGAGAACATGCGCTAGCTTTAGCATCCCCACAGTCAGACTGTAGATGGCTACCTTAGAGCCCACATGAGCAGCAGCAGTAGACAGCATCTGAAATACATCCTCAAGGTTTTACAGCAGTGATTCCACCAGGAAGGACCAGAAATGGTGCAGATGGACACCAAGCCCCAACACAGTAAATGGGCCTACCATCTCTCCACATTTGTCCAAAAGTCTAGACTGTTTTTCAGGTAGGAGAAAGAAACAGGCATAAGTTCCTAGGTCCATCAGTTGCTTTCAAAGACCACACAGAATTACATTTAAGGTGGTTTAGACAGCAAACCACTCTAATCTTGTACAGTCCTTGTAGCTGACACTGGTCTTTGATGAGTCAACAACTGAGGGTGCCTCCAGGCTTCCTAGATGATGTTCTTAAAGACTATCTTCAAAGGATCAAGGACCCACGTTTTCATAAAAAGTTATGAAGAGAAAAACATGTTTGGCCTCATGGGCTCTATGGAAGCCACACATAAGAGGCCCTCCAGGAGGAGTGCAAGGAATGGATGGGTTCATTATACTTGCCCATCTCACTTTTGATTCTCTATGTTGTTTATAAAGAATACAATCCACACACACACAATTGGTCAGATGTCTGCATCTCTCAGTGTCCCTTCACTATTTCATGCCTGATGACTTCGCATATACAAGTTTTCTTAGAAAACAGGGGTTGCATTTGTGCTGACTCCGCTATAAAACAATATGGAAACTTAAGTTTCCATTGTTACTATTTTTGATAGGTGTTAACCAAGGGAACACTTACAACATATGTCTTCACTTTTGTATAGGTACGGGTAGAAGTAACTCTACTGGTTCCTTGCTGTGTATGCTAATTTTAATAGTTTGCGTAAAACTGTTTTTAAAATCACAAATATGACTCTTACTGAGGTGTGTTGATCTAAAGCTAAGCAGCTTCTTTGGGATTCTGAAATAAATGAAATCACCAGCAGTGGTGACCTTAATGACTCGTGCAAGTCCTTCATAAATTTCAGCTCCTTTTCCCCAAGAGAATGAGAATACATTTACTAAAGAAAGTCCAGGAGCACGATGGCATTTTCATTCTTCAACAGTTTATGTATTTTGTATGTTCAGAAGTTACTCTAATTTAATCTGCAAGCCAAACAAATTCTCAGTGTTGCAGATTGCGAAGTTTGTCTTATTCAAATGGGGAAAAGGGTCATCTTGCTTTGAGTTATGATACATCTCAGCAAAGACTGTCTGATTGAAGCCCTTTTGACCACAGCCAGCTAATCAGCTAGAGAGAGAGAAATTTTTGATTTCTTTTCAAGACACCCCCCCTGCACGCCCTCATTCTTATAACTAACTCCAAGTTTACCAAACTTCAAAGAAATCTCCAAGTTTAAGAGTTATGAAAGCTCTGTTCAGTCTGATGGTCCAGTGCAAACAGATCATTCATTGGTTAGATCAGTACATTCCTTGTACTGAAATTGTACTGTGCTGCAATTTGACTATGGTGTGGGGTTTTGGTTAGAATATATACTTTGTGGAGTTTGTACCTGTATTATGCTGCCATGTACTGCAAAGTCAGAGTATGCCCAGATTACTGATAATTGCACTGAGGGACATACCAACTGTGGTACAAGGGTGCACAGGGCACAGGCCACCTACAAGAAACATCACTGATTTTTTTTCATTTTCATTGCAGTTACCAGCTGACTTTCATTTTTTTTTTGTGCTTATTTTAGGGGGCCTTGTGCTGCAGGCATTGTGGTGGTGATTCTGATGTTCATTTAACTTACAGGGGGTGAGCTCATAAAAACTCACTAAAGAGACCCTGTCTAACTTGTAATTTACAATATATGTATCCATATAACATTTTCTGTTGAGGTCAACTTTTATTTGTTGTATGGTAATATGTTATAAAAAGTATAAAGGGCATAAATAAAAAGGGTGACATGAATATCAAAGTTAAAAAAATTAAGGATCATGTCAGGCCATGAAAAGCTGGACGGCGCAGTGGTGCAGCAGTAGCATTGTTGCCTCACAGCAAGAGGTTCTCCGTTTCGATTCTCAGCTGGGGTACCTTCTGTGCGGAGTCTGCATGTCTTCCCTGTGTTTGTGTGGGTTTCCTCTGGGTACTCCGGTTTCCTCCCACATTACAAAGACATGCATCTGGAGCATTTTTCCCTAAACCTCCACTGAAAGTTAGCTTTGTTCAAAGTCGGACTTTCCTGGTAAACACAAGTTAAATAAATAAAATGAAGAATTGAAGTTTGTATAGTGAGCATTACAAATGGATGATATAGGTCTTTACAGACTCTGATATGTTTCATAGCTCAGGGGGTTATGCGATTTGCAGTGTTTGCCTTGTAATCCTAGCTCACCTCCTGTGACTAGCTAGTTATGTTATTTAATGTTTTTTCCTGTGTTAATTTGAATTAATATACACAAGTAACTTTTTGTTGATTTTTCTAAATTGAACAAAGTGATTCTTGAAATGAACTAAAATACAAATGAACAGCATGTTTAAGGGGGTCTTGCCTCATTGTCGCTCCTGTGGAACTTCAAGCCTGAAAAGTCTTAACACAGAAATTTGAGGCTCACACAAATGTGAATTAGCTGCAAATAATGATAATGAATGAATATTTGACTAGCTTTGAAAAAAAGTGTAATTGAAAGATGACCACAAAATAACTCTCTGGTTTCTGCAGGACTGTGGCTTTTAGCATGTAATGAAGCACATTTTGTTTAGTGGTAGAGTGCACTCCTAGGTTGCTTTCTCAAATGGATCTCTCTCTTTTTCCACGTACAGCCTTTACCTTAGTCCAACTTCTACATAGTTACACCTTCCTTGGATCTTGGAAGGACCTTGTCCTACTACCACACCTCCTCAATACCCTGCTATGCCTGCTTCCATTCAGTGGCCCTCCATTTGGCTGCAGTCATACCCGCGTATTGCCCTGTCAGCTCCCTTTTCCTTGCTCTCTTAACCTTTAGTCTCGACTCATTTCCACCCTTTTGTTTTCCATGTGCATCGATAGGTGGCATCAGGCTGTTATGCAGTCAGTTTCAAATGGGATAGTGGAAAGAGGGTTGTGGATTTTAGTTGCCAGCATGCTATGTTGTTTCCATGACATAATGTACCTCCCCATGTCTGGGGGGGGGGGGGGTCTGTGTCATCTAGCTGTCCCTTTGAAAGCAGTTGTGAATTCTATAAATACCTGGCATGTAACCACTTTCAGAGTATTCTGCTTATTTCCCATATTGTTTTTCATTACCCATCAGTCGCTCATCTGCATTGGTATGCCTTACAAGAGCTCTTCACGTTTTGTGAACCACTGGAGTCCTGACTTCTCTTGCTTAGTTGATCATTCCTCAAGTGGCTGTCCTTCTCTATTCGCAGGCTGTGAAAGTCTCTGTTTTTGCACTTAAGTGAACCCCATCATAATGACACACGCCTGATTTCCTGTTATATCTGTAAGTGCCTAAGCATTACTTCTCTTTTATTCAGCACTTCTTACTTAATCCTGCTGACTCTGTTCCTTGTATTCTTCACCTGTGCAACCTGCCTGTTCCTCAGCATAGTGTATGACCAATTACAGGCAATTTGCTTATAGGTGAATATGAGGCTAACTGCCCTGAAGGGCCACTTTAAGCATAGTCAACAACCTGAGGTCAGAATCAAACCCTGTACTTTGTGTCCATAAGGTAAAGACCTTAATCATGATGCCAAACCTACCTCCATGTACATGCATCTGGACAACTGCACCCCTTTATTTATTTAGATAGGTTACACCTATATTACATAATATCAGTGTCTATCAGATTCCTTCTTCTCACTTTGTTCTATCGTGTTTATTCCATCTTTGCTGATCCATAAATCATTGACCATGTGTGACCATATGCTCCTGAAGAGGAAAACATTGCCAAGCCTGCTGTCTTGTAAATCCTGGCTCCCAAGTATGTCTAACTCCCACAACCAGGTTTATAGATCAGCTCACCTAGGCTAATACTATGAACAAATTGTTTGTAGGAGTAAAGCTGGATGACACTGTCCATAACAGACGATACAAAATTCCTTTAAGAAGTACATTTTAATATATCCACGATTAAAAATGTAGATAAAAAGTCCCTAGTTCATATGCAAACGATAAGCACTTTCGAGAAAATCATCAGATCGTTAAAAAAACGGGACATTCAATTTGTTTAAATAAAAAGTTGTTCAATGGATTAACTAATTGGAGTCTTGGCTTCCTTGTTGTATCCAGTCAGTACTCTTTTTTTTATTCAACCTTTTTAAAATGATCAGGGCCTCTAAGGATCGTCTATTTCTGACACACCTCCATGTCCTTTTAAGCGCAAATTCATTGCCTTAGTTGATGCTAAGTTTTATTGACAAATAAAAAACACAGTATGCTGTTTGCTCATGCCAATCATCCTCCAAGGCTTGCATGGCCTCTATAGGTTCTTGTGTTATACTTCAGCCAGTCATTGACTGAGTTGATACTACTTCCAAAGTTTTGCTGAAATAAACATATCCTGACTCAGTTATTTTACGATTTGTGTTCTCATTATAAACTATATTTACAGATTTCATGCAGTCTGAGCCCATCCACACATTTACCATAAAAGTCTCATTGCAAACAATGTGCGGTTTGATTCAACTAAACTCCTAGATTTCACTTAGAGGCAAATGCAGCTTCATCACGTCAAATTGCATTATTCAAATTAGGTGGAGACATTAACAAATGGAAGTCCTGTTCTTATCTCAAGTGTCCAATCTGCGTTAACAGTTCTGTGAGCTCTGATAGGAGAATTAGTTCGCAATTTGTTCAAGATCGACCTATTCCTGCTGTGTGTGTAACTTCAAACAGACTCCATTATTTTACTGCTTGAATCTCAAATATGTGAGCTTTTGTATCGATCTGTGTTCACCCCATTTACGCATATCTCTACCGCATACATCATTTTTGGAGAGAGTCGTGTTCAAATTCAATTGTTTTACAGCCTGCATTCTTCATGCAACTTAATTCCTTCTGTATGTTCTCCATAGAAAATAAATATGAAATCTATATTTTGAAAGTTAAAGCTTCACTTAATCCTGCAGTTATGAAAACGTCATCTTGAATTTAATTATTCAAATTAGCTGGAAACATCAACGAATAGTTTTCCTATTCTGCTGATACTTGGTGCAAGTGTCCAATCTTCATCTGAGGCTATACGGCCTCTGATAGGATTTCTTGTTTGCACTATAACCAATGCTGAGCTGCTTACATAGCTTCAAAGAAGTTGCCATGTGTCGGCTAGATTGTTTTACTATTTATGTTCCTATCGTAATCTTAAGACACTGATTATAAGCTGTCCATATGTTCTCTATGTGTAAGATTTTATTACAAATATTATGCATTATGATTTAATTACGCACCAGGACTGAACGATATCAAATTAATGCCCTGGAACAAACAAGCTGCTATTTTGTTGTTTTAAATGGATCTGCCATTCCTCTGTCTTACAATCCATAAGTGGGCTTTCCTTCTTTCATCTATAGATGTAACTAAAATCAAGTGTGGTGGCACACTATCCCAGATACTGTCATCCCTTGAGAGTATTAAATGCCTTATATGAAGATGTTTCAATATAAGAATGTTTTCCTTTTTACTCTTTGTTTATGAGGGTGAATCAAAACGAAATAAATGCAGATGTCATCTAACAAAGAAAGTGAGACTTCTATCTCATTTTCCACTTTCCCAGGTTATTTTGTCTTTCTTTATATCAAAATTTAATACGTTTAAACTCCTTTTCAGGTTCCGGCGTAGATGTTATATATCCAATGCACTTGCATATGTATAATTCCTTTAATAGCACTGCGGAAAGTTACATATCTTCCAATACTGTTTTGATCTTTTGAAATAGCCCAAATTTGGTGAAATACAGTACAGGAGTACGCTATCCAACCCGGACAGTCCATAAGTGACATAAGGATCCTATGGGTGATGTATGTTTTCAGCCTATAATAGGTTTCCTTTTAAATATTCATTCATTCTTAACCTTCATACTCTATAGTCATATCCATCCCTGTGATTTATTGCTTGTTCAAATCTTGCTATCAACACCATATGAACTTCTGTTCAATGAAGGTGCTCTATATCCAGTATACATCTGTGTCAACTTATGGTGGGTCTCCTCATCTTCAAAACAGGTTTCAAAGGTACAACACTATTCAGACCTGGTTGTTGATCTGCTTGTAAGCTGACAATCCATCTGGCTTCCCTTAATTCCATTAAATTTTCAATATCACCTTTTCTAGGACCAGTATATACATTTTCAATTACTTTATATACAAAAGAGTGAGTAGTATGTGTGCTGATGTGTAGGGCCAGAGCATTGCGTAGATCCTTATTCACAATGTCCCTTTGGTGCCTTTGTATTCATTTTTTGAACATTTGATTAGTTTTACCCGCATAATAAGATGGACAAAGTTTACATGTGGCTAAATAGACTACATTAGTAGTTGAACATGTGGCTTTTGCATTAAAGGTATAGCTCCTTTTTGTTTTCAGATGTTCAAAATAATTACTATTGTCAATTAAATGGCAAAGGTTGCAATTGCCACATCTAAAGGTACCTTTGCGACCTATTACCTGATTTTTGTTAAGCCCATTTTTGGTACAAAGCAGCCTTTTTATATTCTTTTTGTTCTTGAAACCAAACTGCGGTTTATCACCTACTATGCAGTTTAGGTGTGGATCTAGTGTCAAAATAGGCCAAAACTGTCTTATAACATTTTGAATCTGATAACTATCAGTGCTGTATGTCAACAATACTCTAGTTTTCTCATTCTCATGTGTTGACTTTTTCCGTTCTCTATTGGTGACAGGTTTCAGTTCTTTATCCTTATAACCTCTTTCTTTCAGATTCTTCTGTAGAAATTTGATTTCTTTTTCACGTTTGATTTCCTAATTGCAGCGGTTGCGAATCCTGTTGACCTCATTATGCATAATGTTTTGTGTTATATGCCTGGGATGCATGCTACTCTTTAACAAGTAATGGTTTCTCCATGTGTTTTTTCTGTGAAGCTCAGTATCCATTATTTCTGTCCCATTAAGGATGACATTGACATCTTGGATACTCACTATTTCTCTAGAATGGTTAGCTGTAAAAGTTAAAAATGCAGTAGTGGAGTCAAGGTGCGTCTTGAATTGTTCCTCTTCTCCTTTCCACAAGATGAATAAGTCGTCCACAAAATGCCCGTAATACAAGATATGCCCTTGCCAAGGATTGTTAGAATGGAGTACATATTGCATTTCCCACTCTACAAGTACTAAATTGGAATAACTATTGGCACAGGGGGTGCCCATGGCAACCCCCCATCTCTGCCAGTACATCTTGTCCCCGTAAACAAAATAGTTGTTTTCCAATATTAGTTCCAGTAATGCTCAGATCTTATTAGTTTCTGCTGAAGTTTTCCTTGTTGACAATATTCGTCTTATGGAGTCTATCCCAACATCATTTGGGATGGTAGTGAAAAGGTTATTCACATCAAAAGTGGTTAGCAACAGATCTTGATAGTCATTAATTCTTTCCATGGTTTCCCTGATCTTATTCAGGAAGTCATCAGTATCTCTCAGTACTGTATCACAAGAGGATAAAAGCTCTCTTAGTTCCTTCTCCACATACAGGGACATATTTTCCGTGATCCACCCCTGTCCTGAAACTATCGGGCGTAAAGGTGGATTTAAGAAATATTTGTGTATTTTTGGAAGGCCATTAATGGCCGGGATGGTTGGCTTGGATATTTCTAAGAAATTAAATAATTCTATCTCAATTTGTCTTTGTAACAACGTATCATTTAAATGGGAGCTCACTCGGTGCATAGCTTGATTAAGAATGTCTGATGTCACTTTCACATATGTTTTGGTGTCCTTCAACATAGTATCCATTCTGTTAGTGTACCAATTAGTATCCATGACTACTATGGCTCCACCTTTATCAGCTGGTTTCAAAATGATGATATCATTCTGTTGCAAATTATGAATAGCTTGCTTTTCTTCATAGGTAATGTTCCTGTAATGCTTAGTACGAGTGTCCATTCTTAGTTTTTCAACTTCATTACTACAAAGTCTTGTAAATAGCTCCACTGCTGGATGGCTGATAGGTACGAAGGTGCTAGGTTTCTTTAAAGCCTTTCTTTGTGCCGGTCTATTTCCATATATGCTCTTCAATGTTATACTTCGTCCAAAGCTTTTTAAGTCCATGACAAATTCACTTAGATCTGATCTGAATGATGGAATGAAGGTTAGGCCTTTTTGTAATACTGCCTTTTCTGCTGTCGTTAAGGTATACTGGGAAATATTCACAACCAAAGAATTATCTACATTGGAGGGTTTTTTTCCTCTTCCGATCTTGACTCTGTGACCTGTAATTCTTGCGGTATGTTTGTTTAAAAAAAAAAACGGTAATGTTGTTAAAGGTAGATGTGTTCCATTTTTCTTTGGTATGGCTCCAGTTAAAGGAGTGTCCAAAGCATTCTCCAGATGAATTTCTGATGAGCCACTAGGTTTATCATGGGGTGTCGAAATGATAGATTGAATGTTGTCTCCAGCTGATGGTAATATTGAGGAATTTTCATTTGATGACATGATATTGATACATCTATGGTGAGGTTGCTGAACTTGTGTTCCTGCTATAAATTCATCTCTAGGCCATTCAAAGATGCGGCCCTGTTTGAAATCTAACACATCTCTGTTTAGTTTCTTTATTTTTTGATCTTTCAGTTTAGTTTCATAAATGTTTTAATTGAACTGCAGTGTCTCTAATTTATTAATTTGATAGGAGGTCAAATTCAACAACCTGACCATTTTTGATTCTGCCCACCAAACCAGACCGCCTTATATATATCATACCTGATTCCATATTAATGGCTTAAGCCCACTGCCTTCAGGATCCCCTAGTAGCTCATTAAACCTAAAAGACCCTGGATGCATAAGGTGACATGAGACTGAGAAATATAGCTGCCTTCTTGCTTCAGAATGTCTGCTAGGCATCCCAAAAACTTAGTTAACTTTTCACCCTTTTGTCATTGTTTGTTCTACCAGCATTTCAAAACTATCTTCAGAAGCCTGTCTTTTCCATGTCCCCCCCATCCCCAAATACTGTGCCATGGCCTGGCTAGATATTTCCTAAATCCATTGCCCCACTGTACACTAAATGAAGCCTCCTCCCTTTTGACTTCCGCTTTGATTCCTGTACCTCTCAGAAACTTGGTCAGTTTGATTTCAACTTGCACAGAGACGTTCTAATTGCATGGAACCACTGGTGTTGAATCAAGATTTCTAAATGTTATAACTAAACACCTACAACCTCACTTCTAGAGCCAGTGAGTGAAATCTGTGGGGCTTGAAATATGACAGTAAGTCAGCAACATCATTGTCCATATTATTTATGAATTCCTCTTTAAAATAAAAATGATTAGGTACAGTGTCCTCAGTGCAAGTTATCTGATAGATCTCTGTGTCAAGGTACTTTTGTTGTCTCTTTCAGAGGGAAACCAACAGCTGCCTTCTTGTCTGCCCTAAAGCTTGCTTTCCTGTTGTGAAACCATCCCCTCCACAGAGAGATTCATATGATGAGCATAAACTCAGGAGAGGGCACATTCTTCAAACATCTCTTCATTTCATTGCCCCCACAATGCACCAACTAGGTACAACCACATACAGATGTTATTGCAGGCTACCTAGCCACATGTTTTGTAAAAATTATGCCTAGTTGTGTTAACTAATAAACATCATATCTCCTTTGTTGTGTTCATGAAGTGTTGTGTTTCAGCCTCCATTCCAACAATGATTTGCTGATGTCTCTTGTAAAGGTTTCAGCCATCCTGGTTATCTGCATGTAGAGGTTAAAAGCACCAACATACACACTGCCTTCCAGAAATTTTATCTTGATTGTAGCTTCTAAAAGTGTTTGGAATGCCTTAATTCTTATGGCAGATTAAAACAGATTAAAGCAGTTCTCATCAACATCTAAGACGACGCTGAAGTAATCCCTGGTCAAGAGTAGTTCTGCAGTCTTCTTTTGACTAAGGAGGATCTCATGTTCCCATACAGTTTCTTGAGTGACTATAAACTCTGCCTAACATCCACCCCTGACTAGCTGACCTATAGGCAGTAATGCTGTAATTTATGGCAAGCCAGCTGGGTTAATCTTCCCCAATATGGCATATGTTACCATAACAGACACCTCAAAATATGTATATGATATGGCACACTTAATATGCATAGTCATTATCAAGGTAATGCCCTGCTTTAATAGAGAACCCTAGTAACAGACAAGTTACCTTGTCCCATGAGATGAAGCAAGACAACATTTGCAGGGATCTTTTGTAGCTGTACTGTCCAAATATTATCTGAAGTGGTGTGTCTGACCTAGGAGAATCTTCCTCACAGGACTCTTGAGAGTTTCAAGGCTTTTTTACTCTAACAGCCAAGTACACCTTGCCAATACATACCCTCAGGCTTTACCTCCTTCCTTAGGGAAACAGAGGCCAGTTACTCATGGGAGTAGATTTGAGAATCCCCATCCAGTCTTCCAGGTTTAGTTTGATAGAAGATGTAGAATACCATTGCTTAACATGCATATAAACAGGAGGCTTTGAGTGATGAATCTTTCTCTCCATCACATTCTGTTTATTTACTGATAAATGTTCAGGACTTTTATTCTAGTATTAGTTGCACTAGCTGGCTTATTGGAATATATGAGGTCAAGGACCATTGGATCTTCAGTGGCACTAAAAATGAGGCACAGATCACACCTCAGGTGTCTGTAAGACACAGAGTAGAGGGACAAAGCATTCGGCTGGTCCTTATAACTAAGATTCTTAAGACCATAGATCTATATAGTTTGGAATCTCTGGTGCTTTTCAGATTTGCTGATATGTCAAGTGAGATACATCCCAAAGAGAGTGTTGTGCCCTATAATGGATCAAAGTAATACTGAATATTCAGAAAAGATAACATATGTGGACTTAGAAGAGTACCTTTGGCTATTAGTTGCTATTATTAAATACCCATTTGTTGACGAGGTAGGTCCACTAGACACACAGGAGCAATGTCTGGATAAGAGACTTGCTCCCAGTACACACTGTAGGCAAATAAGGACAAATTGAATCAAACCCTATCACAGGAGCTACAGCTTACAGCCTTAACCCTCTGTGCCAACTGCCAGCCAAGCTTAGCAGAAGGATTTCCTGACTACAGTTACCACGCGATTACCAATGGAGAAGGAACTATCAAACCAAGTGCCCAGGTCTATGACTACCTTGTCATATAGTAAGGTAGGGTTATTTATACTGCATGTTATGGCTAACTGCTGCTTTCCCAAAAGAAACAATGGCGCACATTTCAGCTCTCTAGTTAATCCCATAACCCATGCACCAGGTATTAACTAGGTTAATCTCTTTCCAAAGGATACAGATATCTGAGGGGGTCTGACAACTGCAAAGAGTTTACACTCATCAGCAAATCTGGTTAACTAAGAGGTCCTGGTTATCAGTTTGGAGATCAGAGAAGTAGATGACAAACAAAAGATCTAGTAGACACTCCTGGGGGACTCTACCTGTTAACCTGGTACTTCTGGAAGAGGAACCTGCTTCATAAACTATGTGGGTTTTGACTTTCAAACAGTCTTTCCATCTGAAAAAAGCATAGATTTCCTAATGACTGAAGCCATGGTGGCCAGTCTTGTGTCTTCAATCTGATGATTTCCTAGCTAAGCTGTCAAGGTCATTCATCTGTTTAGGACCTGAAGCAGAAGATACTTGCACTCACCTAAGGCCCTTTCCTAGGGATTTCCTTTCCTAAGGTACATAAATACTATAGAATAAACACTGTCTGTGCTCAGATCTAAATATCTCCAACCCATGAGACATTTAGTGAAGTAATCTTTTCAAGAGCTGTTAGCTTTTTGGATCTTTTGTCATTGTTAAATTTCACGTAAGCCTTGTTTTTTCTTCCAATGCACCCCCTCTACCTAAGAAGAAAAAGTTATCTGTCAAAAATCATGGAGTTTACTCTGTAATATCCATTCATTTCTGAATCTGATCCACTGGTGGTGTTGACTAATGCCTTCCTCTTCTTTTGACAAGTCAGTTTGGCTTTATTTTACTGTATTTGCCTCTGATACATCTGTCTTGAAGACTGAGTGACTATATCCTTCTGATTAATGAATATCATTGTGTTTGTTTAGGGTACATTTGGCCGAGAACCTACTGCTGCCAAACCTGAAGATGACCGCTATTTGCGTGCAGCTATTCAAGAATATGACAGTATTGCTAAGCTGGGTCAAATCATGCGGGATGGCCCTATTAAGGTTAGTTTATATGTCATTTTTTTCTTAACTATGAAATATTCAAGATAACTATAGAAAAATATTTAAAAGGTATACGAGTGTGGTTATATACGGTTATGAGAACATTTCATTAGCCAGCAGATGTGATTTTTTTTTTTTTTTGCTAGTTTAGTATTGTATGGCATACTTGAAAGGAAATAGAAATATGTCTGCTTTATTGCTTTCTACTAACCACAATTTACTGGGTAATTATTTGCTATTTTCATGTTATATAATACCTAGCAATCTCATAAACAAATAAAATACATCATAGTACTATTCAAAATATTACTTCAAGGGTGAATTTTTAAGGAAGGAAAGAAAAGTATAGTCATAAAATACTTCTACTTTATACTGCAATATAATTTATTTCAGTCTGTAGTGACACACATCATTTGTCAAGACAACAGTACTCTGTGCCGTTGAAGGTTTTCTCTGTAGAAATTGGACTCTAAGTGATAGCAGCTACTACAGAAAAGAGGGGGAATTTGTTACGTATTAAGAAACTGATAAAGTAAAATTGTCATTACTTACATTTGCATAGATTCATTGAGGGGTTGATCTGAGATGACTTTTTTCATTAATTTCTTTATCTGATGAATTATATATTTTGAAGTAATTTTAATCCATCTGACTCTGAGTTCCAGCCATCTATTAAAGAAGTTTAAATAGATATCATTGTGAAGACAGCCTTTCCCAAAGGGATTTGAGTTCAAAAAATGGTACAAGCAAACAGATGGCATGTTTTTTAGAAGCTCAGTTATATTACAAATGAAGCTTCTACCTGACTCAAATGACATGAATAGATGATTCTTGGAAGCCACCAAAGACCCACACTGACTCTGAATATCATATGTGTAAAATGTCACAAACCAGAAGGCAGACTCATACAGCATAATTAGCCAGCAATCAAAGCTTGTCCCTTTTTTCCCCAGTTTCTTTTGTTATGCTTGATTACACTAAGTAATATTGAATCAGTAATTTACTCTTAGCATTGCACCTCAGTCACAGCAACACTGTTTATATTAAGAGACACAAAACGACAAATGAAGTATAACATTTTGTGTGTGTTGATATCAGGGCTCACTGTTGAAGGTTGTCCTAGATGATTACATGCGGCTGAAAAAACTCTTTGCAGCTCGGCTGGCACACAAGTCCACCTCCGTCAAAGATGACCAGTCCTCAGTTACAGAGGTAGAGCAAATGTGTGGAAAAACAGGGTTTGCTGTGGAGTGCTCTTATATATACTAAATACCACGACTAAAACACATATTTTTGTTTGAACTTTAAAGCTGATGTCTAATAGCTTAAGAAAACTGCTTTTCCCATAACTTTATCTACTTTCTTCTTCTGATGTGATGTCCCAAAATGAGACTGCTACATCTTAAAGGTTTGGAACAACAGTATAATTTAAAACTTTTCTTTTGCATGGGCTGGTATAGTGAAAGTTTGAAGATTTGCTGTGTTAACCTGCATGTAAAAAAAAACATGAGCACATGCATGTATGAAACATATGCAAGCAGTCCCAATCATTATCAATCTTTTTCTTTGTCTGCCTACATGTATGTCTGTCTGGATATGTCCGTATACTAGCATTTGAGTAGAGCCACATGCTTCAGTATCAGTTATTCTCCATTATGTCTATAAGAATTTGGCCGCACAAATCATACCATCAATTATAGATGTTACAGTCAAGCCTAGACATTCCCTAGCTTGCAGCACACATATAGATGGTATATCTTCATCCAAGTTAAAGTAAATAATTATATGACTGTACTGCACTTTAGTAAATGCTTACTGTGGTTAAATGGGTAATAGACAAAATCAGTTTCATATTGATGGAAAACCAATTCCATAGGAGGGGCAATCTCTGGAACACATATCCATCTCTCTCCAGCATGTTCTGTTTAAGTCACAGATAAAATTCGGGTCCCTAGACTTCATATTTATGGTACTCTTTGACTTAAAAAAATATGCATGAGATTCATAAGCTTGGGGTTTGCGGATGCCTTCTAAGTCAGGCATAGATCACCCCTCAGCAATCTATAGGAGACTCAGGGAAAGGGCTTTAAGGTGCTCTGCATAAGGCAGGTTTGTTATCCCTTGTATTCTTTTTGTAAAGAACCTATCAGGTCGTTCTACTTGCTGCATATGCCTGAGCAGGCGCATACCGAAGGGAGCATTGTAATCTATGACTGGTCTGGTAAGGGCGGAGTACAGTTGAATAATGACCTCTTTGGACCTAGATGCCATGCCCATACTTATAAGGACTATCGGGGGGAGGGGGGATTGGTGGGAGAAATTTGAGCTGAACCTGTCAACTAAAAGGTTGGCAGTGGCCTCAGGTTCAGTGTGGGTGATGCCATTTACACTATGTTCAGCACATTTTTGTGTATTTCTCCTGAGGTTATGAACATAGCTGTACAACATAAAAGGATTTCTTCTTCACCACTTTGGCCACATGATGGTCCAAGGTAAGGCTTCTATCTACATGCATACCCAGATGCTTGCCCACTGGGTCAACTCTTAGAGGGTATTATCAACCTAGTAACTATCCAGGATGTTTAACTTCCCAAAGGGTGTAATTATGCATTTCTTAGCATTCAGTTTAAGACTATGGCTTTGGCACTATTTATTAGTCAAACATAGACCTTCCTGTAGAATGCTAGTGTCTGTGGGGGAGTTTGCAATCACCTGCAAACTTAATCATCCATAAACCTTCAGCATTTGCTTCCATTTCAGAAAAATAGATACCAAAAACAGGCTCCCCATCCATGTGAAGCAGAGTTCCTGCCTAACCCAATTTAAGTGTAACTTGGAAAATTGGCTGGGGAACAGGAAATTCATCCCTGGTTTGGCACATGTGTCTCTAATGGACACAGGCAACCTGTGAATGGTTCATCTCCCAAACCCTGCTTACACTTATCAAGGGTACAAAATCTTGTCAGAGTTTTGGGATGCATGGCTAGACTTGAAAAGGCCCTTTTGGTCGTTAGTCTAGTAAACCCCTATGAACCTATAAAAAGGAGTGGGTTCAGTACCAAGCCATGGGGGACTACGCTAGTTACTGGCCTCTTGGTGGAGGTGGCTTCACCTATTTTGACCTCCTGGGTCCTATCAGTGAGCCAGTTGGTTATCCAGCAGGTGATGACGGTTTATACCTAAATTAGTAAGCTTGCCTGTAATGCCTGAGTGGGGTATTGTATCAAATGCCTTTGCCAGATCAAGGTAAGCTGTGTGCATAGTCTTCCCTTCATCCAATGCTTTAGTGACCCTCTCAAAAAGTCTACCAGATTTATAGGCGTGACCTTCCTTTAACAAAGTCCTTACTCAATCTGGTGGGGGGGGAGCATTGGTGTCCTCACTTATGTCCATAATGATTCTTTTCAAGGCCTTACATATAAGGCTGGTAAGAGTTATAGACCTGAAGTTACCTAGATCTGCTGGTGAACCTCCTTTGGGCAGGGGAATGACTCTTACCATCTTCCATACCTTGGGCACAAAACCTGACTGTAGGCTCCAGCTGAAAGTGATTCAAGTGGAACAGAGAGATCGTGTTTCATGCTATTTATTAAACATCCCAGGATGTTATCGGGGCCCATCAATGCAGAGTGTTTGGCAGTGGGAAGTGCATTGATGACCTGTTCCCTAATAATGCTTGGGCATATTGTGGTATGCAGTATTCCCTTAGGACTATCGGGGGGGGCAGGGATTAGCAGGAGATATTTGAGCTGAACCTGTTGGCCAAAAGTTTGCCAATGGCCTCCATTTCAGTGCGTGGGTGATACCATTTACAATAAGTTCTGCACATTGTTGTGCATTTCCCCTGAGGTTACAGACATAGCTATAGAAAGCTTTGTGGTTGTCCTTTGCCTGAGAAGCTATTTTTTCTTCAATTTCAACCTCTGAAGTATTAATTAATCCTGTTATCTGCCTGTTTAGATTGGTCAGTGGGCTTTTAGTATGTATGGCTTTGTTCCTCCTACGCTTGGCCAAGATTTGTTTTTTCTTTTGTCAAACAGCTGATTGATATTCTGAGTCCACCAGGGTGGCTTGTACAGAGATTTTGTAAATAGCTCAGCGTATGCTATGGTGTCTACTGGGTTTGGGGGTGCTTGGAATTTAGCCAAGGTGTCATTTAGTAAAGAGAGGTTAGCCTTGGAATAGTTCCTAAAGGTTTTTGGTTTCACTTGCTCCCCAGATTTAATTTTTATTTCAAGCACTACTGCCTTATGGTCAGATCTGAGAAGCAAATACACTACATTGGGTGAGGAACATTGGTTCTTCATGTTTGTGGGTTCAAGATCAAAGATGTTTGTACCACTGGCAGGATGTTGGTATTAAAGTTTAGGAATTGCGGGACATGTGCATTAGAAGTGGTATAGGATTCCCAATCTATAGAGGGGTAGCTGAGGTCCCCCATGAATAGCATATTGGGATGAATGGTGAGGGACTCTAGTACACTGAGATAGGCAGTAGGGATTTCCTGGAAAATGGAGGGGGAATCTACAGGTTGCAAGGATGTGGTACGAAATCCTGTTTATGGTGAGCTGTACATGTACAGTATGCGTTCCAGTGGGTCATACACTAACTAGTCTGGATGTGAGGGTGGTTTTAATATAGGATGACTCCTCCTCCACCTTTCGTTCCCTCCTGTACAGCAGTTGGTCTAAAGGTGTGAAAGGCATTATAAACTTGCAATATCTGTGACTTTAACTATAGAGATGTCTACACACTCCAGGGAGAGGACGGCTTGCAGGGAGTGGAGTTTCTTGTTCAGACTTCTAGCATTGAACAGTACCACCTTCAGATATTCATTCATAGGTTCAGTTCAGTCAGGAGGTTTATCAGTTTGGCATTGAATAAAAAAGGCAATATGGGGACGAAAAAGATTTTTGCCAGCATCCAAAAGCCTAGATGGGGTAAATGCCGAACCTCCCTGGCAAAGCAGTGTGGTCTGTCAACCATGTCCTCTCAGGCCATCACATATTGTACCCCCTTGGACTAACACCAGAGGAATTATAATCAGTCCTTTTCTGTTAGTAACATGGCATCATCTTTGGAAAAGGTAGTATGTTGCTCAGTACTGGGCTGATTCCTGCCTGAGATGCACAATTAGCAAGCTTGATTATGTCTCACTTCATAGAGTCACATGGACTATGACAGAGTCATACTAGTACCTTGGCTCAATGATCTTGCTTGCCTATGTGACTTGACAGATCATAGCCCTGGAAAGGCAGTTAATTGTGACTCTGTCCCTACTCAGTCTGGTGAGGGGGGACATTGGTGTGCCTCACTATAGAATTACCAGTGACCAGGAAATTTGGCTGTGCTCTGGTTTGCCTTAAGGTAATTTGAGGCACTGGATACAGTGTTACTATGTTAAAATACCACCAACAGCTACACAAAGTGTTTACATGATGGTTGAAGACCCTTTGACTGTGCTGTGCAGGAGGTCTTGTTTTAGGAAAGCTACCTGTAAGTGCCTCAGCATAAGTAGTTTTATGTGTAGGGTTGTTATTCTGTGCAGTAGGTGTTGTGCAAGTGTCAACCTCTAAAGGTTAGTTTGGATTGTATGAAAGAGTTTTGTCTCCAGCATTAGTGTATTTATACTCCTTGCATACTCTGCCAGTTTTATTAAGAATAAGGGTATTGTCAATTTACTATCAAAACAATGAAAACACTTACCACAAGTATTCACATCCCTGAACCAGAACCACAAATACAATCATGCTGTCTGCTCAGAATGTCGATTATTTCGGAAGGAAAAAAAAAAAAAAAATCAACATTTGACATGTAATGCACCACACACCATCCGAAAAAACACCAGAAAACATGCATATATGTCTACTGCTTTGCAGGGGGGAAACCTCCCTGCACCCCCCACATTCCCTGCTAATTATATATTCTAGCTCCAAGCTTGCATTACAGTGAAGAAAAGGGTAATTTTCCTGATCCGCATTGTAGAGCAATCCAATTAAAAACACAGATGCTCAAAATTACGACCATAAACTATGTGTCAACGTTTCAGAGTTGACAGGATTTGCGGTCACAGTTTTGCCTTTTTCCACCCTTACCTTCTAAAAGGAAGGACAGTACTAGCATCTTAGCAGAAAGCTGTGGTGGCTACACTAACCACAGAAGGCAAAGACTCTTTAAATGTAACTTCATATAGACCAATACTAAATTTGAACTATGATTATACAACATTTCTGTCTATACTAATTTTAAAAGTGGCTAAGGTGTTGCTAAAACTGACAGATTATGGATCATTGTGGTTTTGGGGAGGCAAACATTTGGCAACATTAATAAGATGATGATCTAAAGGGAAGCAGAGTACAAGAAGGTACCTCTATTGCTGGTGGGTCTTTCTGCAGTTACACTGGATTTTATAAGTACGGCAATGGTACCATTTCTGTTTCTTGATAGAATAATGGGGTTACTTAGGAAGATATGTGAGTGGTCAAAGGCAAGGATCAGTGTGGGAGGGTTCCTATGACAGGCTGCCTTATTTGCTTTATACTTAGAGCCTTTGGCAAAAAAAAAATGGAGTTACAATTACAACTAACATGACACTCAAGAAAAATTAGCCTTATTTGAGGATATCATATTGTATTTGATAAATCCTGAAAAAGGATATTTCTGTGTTGTGGAATATTTTGAAACACTTTCAGATAAAATAAAGGCATACTTGTGTTCCCACATGTGATTTGGTTCAGCAAACCCAAAATTATGGGGACAGGATAAGGTGAAGTATTTAGGAGCATGCATTAAAAAGGATTGTTATGGCAGCTAAGGATATGTCAGACGAGACTGAAAAGATAATGAAAAACGTATAATTTCGAAGCTCTTGACTATGGATATGGATAGTAATGTATAATCAGTGAAAATGGTTCTAGTCTTTTAATAGCCAAATAATATCACAGCAAACACTTATGCCAGGCATGATTTTATCAACCAGAGGAGAAGTTGTTGATCATAATTAATAAGGAATTGGAGGAATTTGGGGAAGTTAAGAGGGCAAGAGTTACACAGGATAAGTTGTTTTCCATGGAAGTGTTTCCATTGATATTTTATACAGAAGTAGGCTTCAGAGGTTTTTTCACACGATAGGCAGGAACTGTTGGAGATGTGATGGTAAAGAGAAGGGTACTTGGCAACATGTTTTCTGGAAATGCAGTGAGTTGCAGATTTTAGAGAATTCCTTACAGGGATTCTTTTTCAGAATGTTTGTGGTGCAAATTTTTTTTTTGAGCGGAGATAAATAAACTGAAATACCTAGCCACATTAATACCCTCTAAGCTTAATGTTACTGGCAAACAAGAAAGCAGTTAATAGTAAATGGAAATCAAAAAACAAATCATCCGTAACTGAATTGTTGAATGTTGTGATGCAGATAAAATAATTGGGGTGGGATCTATAGAAAAGGGACAGTGCAAACTACATAGAAACCAATAAAATTTGTGGGACCAATCCATGCAGAGTAATGTTTAGGAGTAGAAGGAATCAAATTTCAGGGATGGCAGGGCTTCAGTAATCTGTGTAAAGTTCAAATGAATGATACATGTTAAGAAAGAAATACTATATCTGTAATGAGGGAAAATGAGAAATGTAAGAGGTTTTGTATACATATGTCAAGTTAGAGGTTTAAAAAAAATCAGAGAAGAACTTTGTTTCTAATTTTACAAGATATTCTTGATTTTTGCATCATATTTTTGCCCTGCTCCTTATAAATTTTTTAGATTTTCTGGCAAATCACTGATGATTACAGTCAGTAATACCAGAAATTAGAGTTTCATACTTCTTATAGTTCAGAAAATGAATGTCGATACAAAACCTGTAGATTGAGTACATGTTTAAGGGATGTAGAGCAATAATTAAAAACTGTCCCTGATTTTGATCCTTTGTACCCCCATTACTTTTTGACTTTTCCATAATTTTTAAACAAAGAAGTTGAGCAGTGTGCTCTCTCTTTGACTGAACTAGGTGCTTTACTGGCTTTCAAATCTGGTAAAACTTCTCTTTCCTTCTTTCATGCACAACAAAGACTTATGACTGGATCACCAATCATAACATTTTGTGTGTTCTCAACATGGATGCTAAGATTCAACTCTTTTACTTTGCTCTTTAGGTTAATTTCTTGACATCTATGTTGCAAATATATAATATGTTGGTTATAATCATAAACCCACTCATAATCTAATTAATTAACTAATTAATGTAGTGAAGGGAGTGCTGCAATTATGTTCTGATATCAGGAAAAAAGACTAAATTGTTAAACATCTTTCTGAGACCATTTTTTTTCTTTTAACTGCTCGTAACAGTCTATTAATCTCTATTTCTCTTCTACTAATTTTTTTCTACTATACCTCTATTTGTATTTCTAAACGTACCTCAGTTCTCCCCACATGGCTTATGTATATACTTTGTATTTTAGACTTTATGCATCACATGTATTTCATATTGTATAATTTATTGTGTATACTATATGTATCTCTCAATATGCCTTCTGTACTGTTCAGTTTTGTGTTTGCAGAGTTTTTCTCCACGGGCCTCCACTGAAAAGGGTCTTCTAAGGCCCAGTTGGTCTCTCTTGGTAAACAAATGGAAATAAAATAAATATATAAGCACATATATTTGAGTACTAAATAATCTTATATATTATGCATGATAAAACTAATTTGCTTTTATATGAATAAATAAAAATAAATGAAAACAAATAAGGATTAGCTGCTTCTGTTTGTTCCATTTTGTTTGTTAGCTATGACACTATATGCCTATTTCAGTCAGAGTTTGCCCAGGCATTAAATTGTATTAAACATACAATAATCAATAACACAAAAGCTTTACTTTTTTCTGATTATATGTTATTAACCAGAACTCATAATAATGATTCAGTATGTAATATTCAAAAGGTACTGAGTACCTTTGTCTTCGATAGTGGTAAACCAACCACTACAGTAATTAATGAAAACAAGGCAGGAGGTTACACTGATCCAGAAGGGCTACTGGTGGCATAAAATAACAAAGAAATATTAAATACACTAGAGTATATAATGAAACTAAACTGTTATTAAAACCACAAGGCGAATGCTTTCCTTTAAACAGTTGCTGAACTTCTGAGAAGGAAAAGTGTATGCTGATTGTTGAAATAAGATCAAAATGTCACATGATCAAATTAACTGATTGCTGTGTTGCAATATTTAAAGACACTTGGAATAACAAAAAATATACCATATAAAACAGGTGTAGTTAAACACAAGAACCAGTACACATACCAAAATACCTTTAGAGACAGTCATTTTAGCCAATGTAAAAAATAAAAAAAAGTAAAAGTTGATGGAGATGTAAGAGGTAATGACTTGGATTTACTGCTGGTTAAATGTGAGCTTACTGGCAGTTTGTGGCTTTAAAAATGCTGTGGTCTTAATAAAAGCATTGGCTCTATTCTACTCTAGGGTTTTTTATTATTATTTTTATTTAACTGCAAGGAAGAGACAGTGAAATAATATATTTAGTACTGTAAAGAATTCAAATATTTAGCAGTAATAACATAATACAGAATTGTTTAATATAAATTTAAATTCAGTTGCTAGTTACCAAAGCCATAATAAATATTTTATATCCATAGAGTACAATTAATCTGAATGATATGCATTACCAATTATGCATTTTACAAATTACTCGATATACACACAACATGTTAGTGAAATGAATAAGTTATGACATTTTATGGTAATTTAATAAACCTTGTTAAATACAAATCATATGAGGAGCCTGATTGCAATGCAGAGATCTCAGAATTCCAAAAAAAGTAATAGTGATAATTTTGAAACAAATGGAGAGCACTGAATGTAAACATTTGCAGATCTCCTTTAAGTTTTTTTTGGGGGGGGGTGTGCAAGCCTCCTGCACCCCCTAACCTGGCAGACACATATGCATACCTCTGCTACCATACATCAGAGAAAAAGGAATAATCCAAGCCACAGCTAAGGTCTGTCCATTAATATACTCAAAGGTTCTTGTAATATATGGACACACATTATAATGGCCACAAGCAAATATACCTGTAGCTGTACTTACAGTAAAAGTGGGATTCAAAATGGGAAATTTAAATTGACTATGTACCAAAATATTCCTTAAGCTTCTACCTTTTTATATGATATACCTAATGATGGAGGTAAAATCTTAGCCAAATCATTATACTTGAATAAATGTCAAATAATATTTTACCAAGTACATAGTCAATTTATATTTTGCATTTTGAATCCCACTTTTACTGTAAATAAACTAATCTACTGGTACAGTTGCTTGTGGCCATTTTAATGTGTGTTGAACTCATTTGCTATTGTCATTTTACATCAAAATGTCAGAATTTCAAAACAAATGCTGGAAGATGCTAGAGGGAGATGATGGTACAGTGAGATTTTGCCGTTTCCGTGCTGTAGTGGGAGTGCGGGGGGGGGGGGGGGCTTGCCCTTGCTGCAAATGTTTTGTTTCAATCTTTTCAGATTGATTATTTAAACATTGCTGTTTTGTGTTTTTTAAGGTAATATCTCTCTCTCACACACACACACAGACATACTAGAAGGCCATGGTGCAGTGAGGGAAAGGCTCTGCAATCTCAAATTTGGGAGGTGTAAGGGGCATAACCCTGCATAAAACATGTTTTTTTTTTTAACTCTACTTTCAATCTTTTGCTGTGTATTTTCATATGTGTATGTTGGATTAAACACTACAGATCCATGCTTCCTCCGCTCTCTTTATTTCTTCATAAATGGACCTACAAGATGACCTAACTCCCATGCCTGCCTGTTTGATGATCATGAACTTTAGCATGCCCTACATCGACATATTTCCCACAGTGCCTTGATATATGCATATCAGTTGTTGCAAATACCTTCACTCCCTCTTTAGTCAACATTAGCCTATGGCTGTGACTGTGGTCATGGTCTCTGCCTAAGCTATCAGTCCAACAGTTTGATTACTACTCACCTGACCGCAGTAGTACAGCGGTTGCATTGTTACCTCACAGCAAGAGGTTCTCCTGTTCGATTCTCAACTGGAGTCCCTTCTGTGTGGAGTCTGCATGTCCTCCCCGTGGTCGAGTGGCCTCCGAAAGACATGCGTGAATGGGCATTCCTTTGCTGAAGGTTGGGCATCAGGCTGGCAACTTGGCACCATAAAAATCGACTACCAATCATTAGCAGACCGGAGTTCTGCTGTGGTGACCTCTAACCGGGAAAAGCCGAAAAGACAAACAAACCTGATCATACTTTCCAAAAATGAGGCATTGTTTCTGCTGGCTGTTGACTGCCAGTTATTTATTTATTTAATGTTGTTTACCATGGCAGAGCACTGATCTAATGTGACCTTTTGCAGGCTCAGCCTGGGTTACATATGTAGTTATAGCAGTAAAGTTATAGCAAAGACATAACTAAATTATACAGTATAGTGCCATAACACAACATAGATGTAAATAAATAACACGGATTTACAAGAAGGCTTAAAAAGACACAGGATCAGAGGTATACAATAGAATACATGTGTTATAGGTGAAGTGAATGTGCTCCAACCAAAAGAACAGATATAGTATATACACGTGTGGAAGGATAGAGTAGAAACTGTAAACCACTAAGAGGTACAGAAGTCGATATTAGATATACAGTAAGGAAAGAAGCATGAGTTTATATAGTAGTCGGGTAAAATGATTAAGCAACCAAGGTTTGCTGGGTTGAATGTACTAGTGCAACCATGGCAGTTAGGTATGTTTGAACTGTTTGTAGTCTTTGATTTTCAATAAGATCAGGTGGCAGTGACTGCCACAAGAGTGGAGAAGCTGTGATCTGTGGAAAGAAGTTTAATGGATGGAGTTATAATAGTACAGCCATTAGTGGATTGGCTTCTAGTGTCATAGTGTGGGCTGGATATAGTTAGTCTCATAGTTGAGGGGCATCGGATTTTGAAGAGAAGGAAGCCCAGAAGGGGTTGACAGTGCCTTGACCCTGCTATTTTCTGGAAGGTTCTGTTTGTGCTGCCTTTTGTCTGTAGTTGAAGTGCTCATACTTTCCCATCTACCTTTTATTAGTACTTTACACAACGTACCCCAAAGTTTGCAGAATATTCTTGATTTTTTTTTTTTGGTTTTATTTTTACAATATCCCTTGTAAAATGTTGAATCTCTGGTGCATCACAGAGAGTTACAGTCAGTCAACAGTGTCAGGTATTTGAGTTCCTATTTAGAAAAGCATGTTAATGTAAAATTTATTGTTCTGTTATCCTTAAAGTACAGTAATTGCAAACCTGTCTCTGATTTTGAATCTCACCCTTTTCATTTGTCCAAAATTCTTGAGCAAACGCATTAACAGATATAATATATAGTGTTGCAATTCCTGGCAACACTGTCCTAGACAAACTTTCCTGCTTTGCTCATTTGTACATAAAGCAACCAGAACTGTTGATTCAAAAAGCAAACAGAGAATTACTTGGTGCCGATAATACCCTGGACCAAGCTACCAGCCTTATATGCGCTTCCTAGTTTTCTAGAACAACCTAAGGATTCTGTTCAAGTTATTGGTATGCCACTTGAGGAGGAAAAATTAACAAAGAGGGTTAAAAAAAACCTGACAAAGTACTTAAACTTATTTACATTTCTCAGTTCATTATCCCTTGTTTTACAAAGATCCTTAACTTCCCTGCCCTTCTCCGTGCGCTGACTTCAGATAGCTGATCTTTTCTTACTACGGAAGGTGGGATAAAACCAGTTTAAGTTTCAAAGTGGGAGAAAAGTCTTAGAACTGTCTTTTAATGGCAGTAAGTTTTCTTGTCTGACAAAACAAGACTAAATCATCACTACAGCATAATAAATTGCACCTTCTCATGAAATATCTTAAAGCATTAGCATATAGTACAGAGATCATACTTTGGGTATGCGGATATTATTTTGCTCACATTATAATCGATGATATTGTAGAGATTGTATGCAAACACAAAAAGTAATGATACTAGACTGTTAGTGAAATACTGATTTAACAAACTATAGAAAGAATAAAAACATGTTACATGCTGCAGGCTACCCAGCCATTTTCTTACATGTGGAAAGGAGTACATGCACATTCAGTTACAAAGTTTCAAATTATAATATTGATGAGTTTCCCATCAGTGTAAAACTTGGGTTAAACTGATTATGCAGAACAGTTTGTAAAATTGTGAACTTCTAAGATCATTATCTAGGAATCATATCTACAAGAAGATATGATTATAGATAGATATATGGACAGATTGAAAATGTGAACTTCCGAGTCAGGTAGAACGTCTCATTACCTCCCCAGAATGGATACATTTCTTAGATTGCAAAAATAGTTTATCATGTAAAGGAAATAAGTGTTGGAGTTTTAATTAGCCATGTGATGAAATTTTACCCCGAGAAGGAAAGAGTTAACTAATGCATTCTGACTAGGAGGACAAACAGGTCACTAGTAAGAAATCAATACATCATTCCCTAAGATGTCTCAGGCTCTTCTTAAAACTGCATGTTTGGCTTTTGGTTATAATATATACAGCACTTTAGCATTTATGCCAAGGATCTTATGATGTGGTTTAACTGTGCCTTTAAAGCCTTCCTTGAAGGATATTATTGGGCATATTTTAGCAAAATTATTTGCAAACATTCTTGGTAGCTGCCTTATTAAAACAAGCTCTGCCTTGGAATTCTTTAACTTGTTATACTTTTCAGCTAAGTAATGTTACCATATTGTTACATTCACGGATACAGTGGTAGACTGTTGCAAGCACATCTGTGTAGGTGAAACAGGTGTGTTAATAAACACCTCTGTGATTCAATGGGAGGATTCTGTCTCCTACATAATGTAGCTGGGGGGGGTGGCAATGGGGGCCAAGAAAAAGCTGACCACAGAATGTGAAGAGGTGGGTATATGCCTTCATCTTTCTCATTCATTAGTTAAAACAAGAGATAAAAAAAAAATACAGAAGTGAAAAAAAATGGAAAAGTTTGGCTCATCATTGCCTCTTGGTCAGTTTGGGTTACATCTTACTAGATTTGTATTGTTAATATTTTAAAGTGCTTATAATCACGGAGAAAACAAAGAAAATCTCGGAGGACATAGGTACAGGTAAGGCTGCGATTTTGATAGTAAAGAAAAGCAACACTGCTCTTTTGCAAAGGAAAATAAATGCAAATCTCTACATTCAGTATTGATATTCTAGAATATTCTTAACTGTTTCTCTACTCAAAAGCACTTTTAACTCTTCAATTTTTGCAGCTAATACAAAGTGACATGGATGAGGAAGAAGAAAGAAGTCCAAGTCAAGGTACAGTGCGATTTAAACACAAGCAGCCGATAGAGCTAAAAGGAACAGATGGCATCCATATTGTCCATGGCAGTACTGGGACCCTTTTGACTTCAGATATCAACAGCCTTCCAGAAGATGACCAAAAGGGTATTACACGGTCCTTTGAAACACTTCACACTGAAAGTGGTTTCTATAATGACCGTAATGCAAGGACGGAATCTGCCAAGTCTACTCCTATGCACAAGATGAAAGAAGTCATTATGGAGGAGACGCCGCTGGAGATTACAGAATTATGACTAGAAATGGCCTCGCTGGTGTAGCTGTGCACCATAAGAAGCTGGCGAAAAGGAACCTGCTGCTACTAACAGACAATGAGAACAAGGATGGTACATTCTGACTACCACTGTGCTTAGACTAATCGACTGACTTGCTTAGCCTTTTGTGCCAGGAGCCCCTGAGCAGTCCTTTAACAGTGATAGCCCTGAAAAATTGCAGTCTATATGCTCTTATTTTAATAAAATTATTATAAATGTTAAGATGATATCTTGAGGTACAGAATGTATCTCATTAAAGTGCTCATTGGTGATAAATATAAATTATGTGAGGGGCTGGGTTTTGGAAATTAACATAATACATGCAATCTGCATTGTAGTACTGGTAAGGGTCTTGCTGTGTTATCCATCAGTGTTTTAGGCTGGACATTGCATTCCAGTCAAAGCTTTAAATAAGTACTGAGGAGCTTACAGCCACAATAAATTAACTGAAATTAAACCATGAATTATAAAAAGTATTTATCATTTGGTTTGATCATTTTCTATAATCATGTTTGTTTCGTTAGTCAGCCTCTCAGAAGAGCATTTCTTTTATATTGTTCTCTTAACAGCAGACCAAAGTGTGTGCAGCTTGCCAGATGAGGCCATATAATAAAATAATGCACACAGGATTACAAAAAAAAAATAAAGGGCATAAATATCACTGAACCTCAGTAACAAAAGAACAGTTTTGGTTTCTGAAATTGTGTGTGCGCTTTTGACAGCTTTGGGACTGTATGACATTTTGTAAAGTTTTTTTCCCCCTGACTTTTAGTGATGTGTTGAGAGTTGTTCACATGGTCTGTAACAATAAAAGTTATAATGAATTGGGTTGATATTATTACTGAACTTTGGCATATCATTTTTCTGTATGCACTGTGTTAATTTTCCACAAGCTATAACTGTTATGTCTAAATGAAGTTTAGAGTCTGACAAAACTACTTTCCAAGCCAGCAAAGTGTATGACGTCAGGAATAATGTTACAATTTTTTGCAGCAGACATAAAATTACATTCGTATTACAATACTAGCAATAGTTAAATGTTTTGTAATGGAAACCTGTAAGTGGATCACTTGCTTTTCAATGAAAGACTGGGGAAAGAGAACTGAATTATAGGGGGGCATCTACTCGTCTGGGAACTAAGTTATGTTCAAGCTCTTATCAAGCTGTTGCATCTAAAAAAAAAAAGGAAGATATAAAACTTCCACTAGCTGCCTAAGGATTTTTGGCTGGTATGTTCTCTTTCCAGCATAATCAAATTTAAAACATAATGCTCAAAATCCTGGCGAGGGAAACCATGCCACAGCTGACACATTCACAACATGAATATGCCACAAAATGTGTTTTCATTTTATGTAGCAGTATTCAGACCTACAATCAAATTTACTGATGCATTTTTCAATCAGATCTTGCATCTTCTACTCACAACAAAAGCATGTTCTGACCCATGCAAAGTGGAAGTTACATGCCAAGTTCTATTTTAACATCAGGTTTGTTATAACAGAAAAAAACACACCACGTACAGGCATTCATACTACACTTAGTTATAAGTCAAATAAAGCAATACTTTTGATTAGTTTACCTTCCATAAAAGGGGAAAAAATGAGCTATATGGAAAGGCATGGCAAAAAAAAAAGCTGACTTCAGGGAAAAATCTCCACACAGAAATTGGGGAAGTATGACATGTTGGGGGAGGGACTTGTTGATCTTTACTACTCAAAGAAATGTGTTGTTTTTCTTTGCGTAATGTGCAGTGGCCTTCCAGAAATATATATGCAGGGATACTGGGGAGAAAAAAAAGATTACTACATAAAAAGTTGCTGCTTGTTTCTTTTATTTAATATTTCTTGATATTGTGAGCTTTGTGTGTATGTGTAAAAGAGAAAAATTTCTTAAGTAAGTTAGCTTGCCATAACAGTCAATGTTCAAATAGATCACTGATGTGATAGTCTAAGCAAGATGGGTAGATTACCAGAGCTTAGAAAGAACATTAAAGTCCAGCAGCCCCTGCTCTGAACCTGGAAAAAGAATGTAACTTGTAAAGTTATGAACAGAGAACCAAGTTACTGCCTGTAGAGTCCAACCCTTTCCAAAAAGTCACAGAAGATGACAAAGCCCTGGTAGAATGGGCCCTGACCTTGCCTGGAAGTGACTTGTCCCGGTGAGAGTAACATAAAACATGAAACAACAGTTTGGAAATTGGCAGTTTAGATGAGTGTCCATTTTTCTTACCTTCATATAAAAATATATAAAGTTGATCCAAAATTCTGAAGGTTTAGTCCTGCCAATATAGTGTCTAGGTTGCTTATGGACATCAATAGTAAAATCCTTCATCCCTTATTTTTGTATCTGGAAAAAAGACAGGGAGATGAAAGTAAACAAACTACATTAGGCATAAACAAAGCTTTGTTTGCAAAGATAGACTATCCTTAAGAAAAATCTGATAAGGCTGACCCACAAGTGATAACTCCAGAGGAAAAAAAACTTTTAGTACAGCATCTTAGGCAATAGAAAATAAATCTTAATTGCCAACATTAGAGAGCCTATAACAAGAAAAATAACCACAAATATGTTTGGAAATTTTGTAAAACATTTGTAGAAGGCAGAGAAATGTAGAAATCAAAAAAGATCACAAATGGAAATATTTATGAAAGACATGAAGTATGCCAAGGTTAGAGGTAGATGAGGCACAACAATTAATAGTTAAGATAGGAGGAGGAGGAGATTAACTAAAAATCTGTAGGGAATTCTTCGGGTATACATGTTATTCCTTTGAAATTTTGGAAGCTAGGAGGAAAGAAAGTGATAAAGATCTGGAAAGAGGCAAACATTAAAGTGGGAGGGATCCTCTCTGACAATCTGTGTCTGAACAGATGAACCACAGGGGTGTCCTCTTTCCCCTTTGTTATTTGTATTATACTTAGAACCACTGGTAAAAAAAAAAACCCTGCAAAATGAATAAGTCGTACTTTGAACTGCTCACAGCTGATAAACTGTTTAACACCTTTGCTGTCCTGTAGAAACAAGAGAATAGTAACACTGTTTCTGCCTGTTATGGGAAACTTCACTGCTGAACTATATATAGCTTAAACTGTTTCATACCATTATTGTACTTTAGAAATAAAGAACACCATAGCGCTGTTTTACAGGCTTAACAGAATCGTTTTTTTTAAGAGTAAAACAGCTATTTTTTGTCAATACCTGCCTGTTAGACGAGCGAGTGTATGATTAACTCTGTGCATGCCTGAATTAAGATGTTTTTTACATGCCTGCTACAATCTGAACTGTTACAACTGCACCCTCTGTCACTCCTATTTTTCTTTCTCCCCAACAGTTCTTACTTCTCCTGGCCTAGTCTGCTCTCTTCTCCAACTGTTCTTTACTTTCCTCCTCTAGTCTATCTATAATCAGCTCCTCTTCCCCATCTTTAACCCTCCAGCTTTCTCTTCTCTTTTTTTCCACATCCTATTCTAGTGGCTTTAACCTATTTTTCTCCTTCTGTTCTTTTACAGCTTGGATACAGAACGCTGATACTCAGGCTGTCCTCCCCATTTGTAATTCCATCCAACTCGAGAATTATCCTGGCCACTTCCATAACTCCCTAGATGGGCCCTCTAAAGCCTCACAGTGTAGGTGGCAACCTGCAGTTTTTATTTTTGACTACTTTAAGTGATTGTTACTTATGCATCAGTAGTGCCAGCACACTTGTGGACATACCCTGAGGCCATTAACCCCCCCCCCCCATTTATTGGCTTCTCTATCTCACTTATAAGCCTTGTTCGGTTACTTTAGTTGGCGTTACCTACATATGCCACTAGATGGCAGTAGAATACAGAACACAGTTTCTGGCTCACAGCTAAAGATTTAGAAGCGGCTTACAACACCATTTAGCTAGGTAACAGCCCACCCTTTCTGCCATACAAGTACAGCATAACCTCCTTGAGCATTATGGGAGCAGAATTCATATTCTCAACAAAGTGACTATTTTGTTCTCCCACTTACCAATGTTTGATTTCTGCCAGTTAAGCTAAAACCTGCTATGTATTATTTGCTGATTGGTTTTATTTGGTGTTTCGCACTCTTGGCTGGCGGGCTCACTCTGCTCCACCACCCTACCCCCAATTCCCAACCACCCCCAGAGGTCCTAGACTTATACTTCTTGGCCACACCTTCCTCTCCATCCAACGTATCAGATAGTCCCACCATCCTGCATAAGTAGCACCACACCTCTTTTCTCCACTTAATCAATCACAGTTCTCACTACCTAATGTTGTATCTCCTTAGGCCTTTCCTACCTACCACTAGACATTACCCCTCAACCAATTGTATTCACCGTGCCTACCACAACTACTTCACCACTAACTAAAGTACTACTCACTACCACACTTGTATCCATTATAACCTCAGCCTATCACTTAACCTCCTTTGAACACCTATATTACCCCCAGTTCCACTATCCACCTAAGCAAACATTCACACAAACCCTCACTACCTCCCACAATAACATAAATATAATATCTACACCAACTTACATACTTGCAAAGTTCCACAGACTGTCCCACATCAAATACTATAATCCCTCAACTCAACCAAGAAAGCTCAGTGTCTATTAAGTAATCTACATTACAAATTGCACATTCTAAAACAGCATTCCTTAAAAAATGGTGACATTCATCCTAATCCAGGCACAGCCAATGTCCTACCTTCTGATCTTCTTACCACCAATCCCTGTATCACACTCAGCCCTAATAAACTCCCCAACTCACTCCTGATAGCACATCTCAAAGTGTCAACAATAAAGTTCTTCATCTCCATTCTCTCTTAGACTCTTTAGACATTTTATGCCTCACAGAGACTTGGTTAAAGCCACAAACTCAAGACAATGAAATTATCCCACTGGGATATAATACATTGCGACATGACCGTAAAAAGAGAAAAGGAGGGGGAGTAGCAATTCTTTTCAAGGAAGGGCTACAAGTTACTACCTCACCTTATAACCCACCTAAAGATAATAATGCAGAACTCCTCATTTCAAAGATTCAGCTAAATTCTAGTAAATCCATAAATATCATATGTATCTACCTACCACCTGGAAATAACATTAACTCCTTGGAGGATATTCTTAGCTGGGTCTCAGCAACCTTCCCACAAGAAACTATAATCCTTGGTGATGTCAATATTGACTGGAAGTGCATCAATACTGAGCATCCCACTTCACATATTAACCTTCATGGCTTCTCTCAGACCATCACCTCCCCAACTAGAATTAACAAACCAAAAAGAGAGCACCTTAGATTGGACAGTCATCATCACCACCAAACTTATAGAGTAGGTATCTTCCCTAACGATATAAGTGACCACTGCTTGACCTATATAATCAGGCAAAGAATAGATATCTCACACCCAACATCATGCAGGACTATACGTTCCAACAATTTAACCAAAAACTATTCCAGAACAAACTTAGTGCCTGTGATTGGACTAATCTAAAAACCCTCCCATTGGAAGAGGCTCTCTAATACTTTAACTCTAAATTCTTAACTATCCTAGACCAGTATGCACCCAAACGTAAAATAAGAATCAGGTCAAAACCAGCCCCATGGCTCTCCAAAGACACCAGGCAAAAAATCCTACTCTGAAATAAAGCCTGGACTAGGTGGCGAACTACTAAAAGCACATCTGATCAACAAACATTTAGACAAATAAGAAACGCAATTAAAAAATCTATACTCTTAGACAAAAAAAACTTTTACTGTAAAATGCAGCAAACACACCAAAATAACCCTCAATGATTCTGGGCAAGTATCAATAAACTTTTATACCCAGGACACTCCAGTACACCAACCTCTGTAGGAGCTAATCATGAGACTCTCTTCCAAACTGCAAATGACTAACTCCTTCTTCACAGAAGCCATCGAATCTCTAGCCAGTCAGCTACCCCCTGACACTTCCAGTCTCCCTACCTTCCTACTACAACACATCTCTACTAATTCCATTTTCAAACTCCTAGCTAAACGTAAGCCTTGTACCCCTTCCGCTGACCAGAGTCCTGCTGAATATCTGCAAAAAGCAGCTAAAGCAGTAGCTTATCCTATTGCCATCCTAATAAATAGAACCATTAAGGAATGATTCATCCCTGCCATCTGGAAAATCGCACACATCATCTCCCTACACAAAGGTGGCAACTCCAATGACTATTCAAGCTATCGGCCCATAGCCCTTCTATCCCCTTAGCAAAAATAATGGAAAAATGCATTCATCATCAGCTAACAGGCCATCTCACTCAACACAACATACTAGCCAAAAGCCAACATGGCTTTAGGCCATACCATAGTACCATTACTGCCCTCTTATCCTTTACAGACACCATTAATAGATGCCACAATAACAATGAACTCTCTTCAGCTCTATTTATCGATCTTTCAAAGGCTTTCGATATGGTAAACCACTCATTGCTTATTTTCTCAAATCACTTTCCCTAGATTCTCTCTCTGTAAAATGGTTCACTTCCTACCTGAGCAACAGGCAGTGCTCTGGGAGAATAAACTATCATCTCACCTGCCAGTCACGCTGGGTGTACCCCAGGGCTCTATTCTAGGTCCACTCTTACTTTCAATTTTTATTAATGATCTCTACTCAGCTATTCTCAATGCAACTTGTATGCAATATGCAGACGATTCTACTTTAATCTGTACAACTAAATCTGCATCTGAACTGCAATTCCAAACCCAGAAGGTATTTAACATAGTTGAGACATGGTTCTTGAAGTACTGCCTCCTTTTGAAACCCAAAAAACAAAGCTCCTGCTCTTTACTCCTACTCACAGGTCAACACCAAAAGACTTCTCAGTCATCTCTAATAATGGCACCCTCATATCACCAGATTCTACTACCAAACTCCTAGGGATCACAATAGACAACAACCTTAACTTTGATACCCATATTAACATTATAAAATCAGTTAACAGAAAAATGGGCTCCCTGTATAAAATGAAACCCTTTCTAATGCCAACAGCAAAAACTACCATTGCCCACTCCCATCTAATCTTCTCTATGCCTCACCAATATATACCAACCTGTCCAAAAATAATCTTCTCAAACTAGCTACCTACTATAACAGCATTGCCAGATTTGCCACTGGTAAACCTTTCAGAACCCATCACTGTCATAATCTCAAACAGCTCGGGTGGCTTGAACTACAAAATCAGCTTCAGTTCAACCAACTCACCCATAAGATCCTTAACCTGCCCAACAATACTCCAATACTGTTAGACCTCATAACCCCTTATAGAAATCTTAATGCTTTGCGTTCATCAAATAAACTCCTAGTTAACATCAAGAAGTCTAACATGGCAGGGGACTCTCTGTTCTCAAATACAATTGGGAAAACGTGGAACCTTCTACCTAGTGAACTTACTTCCCTTCCATCCTTATCCCTCTTTAAACAAAAACTTAAAATTTTCCTGAAAACACACTGGCTTTCCCTTGTAGTAACCCTGACTAAATAATCATTACTGCTACTAGAATCTTTACTAACTCTACTCGCTCCTCTAATTACTGTCCTTTAGTTTAACATGAAAGCACGTATGCAGAAATATGAAGCTGTATTAGCTTCTAGTGTATGTAAATAATTAGCTCTAAATACTGTGAATAGTTTTATGAAATGTGTCTATGTCTATTTTTTGTAACATAGAAAATCTTGTCTGTCTGTATTCTGTCTTGGAGCTCTTCTCCCCGGGCCTCTACTGAAAACGGACATATAACCAGTTAGACTAGCCCGGTCAACAAATGAAAAATAAATAAATAAGGGATTCAGAAAATCAAGGATATATTTGGTATGGTGATCAAGAAAATTTGGATTTATTTGTAGACAGCATCATTTTGTATGTGATAAAACCAGAAAAGGACATTTCAGTGTTGTAGGACATTGAGACAGTTTCATGTCTTTTCTGGATATAGAATTAATTAAGGTAAAACAAAGGCTATGGCTGTAAACTACATAACTACACATGAATTGGTTCAGCAATACCAATATTTATGGGAACACGATAAAATTAAGTATTTGGGAGTATGGATTAGAAATAATTCTGTTATGGCAACTAAGAATATGTGGGAAGAAACTAAAAAGATGGTACAAAAACTGAGAATCTGGAAGCTCTTCTTCATAAATATGAATAGCAAAATACAAGCAGTGATAAAGTTTTCAGTCTTTAATTTTATAGACAGGTCAGGCATATTTTTATCAACCAGAGGAGAAGTTGTGAATAGCAATTAATAAAGAATTGAAGGATTTTATCTGGGAGGGAAGAGGGCAAGGGCTGAGCTGGATAAGGTGATCCTCCAAAAGGAGGAGGATTACCTGATCTGAAGGGATATTTCAGAACTACACAGTTAAGGCTCATACACATAACACAAACAGAAAGCTACAATTCAAAGTGGAAATGAATGAGGATTATGAAGCAGTAGGGAAATTCAAGAAATGAAGGAGAGCGGGACTTGGGATGCAGATCCTTAAGAAGAATAAAGACAGCCATCTTCATAAAATATTCTATAAGCTAACGGGAGTAGAGAAAGGAGGTTTTGCCAAGAGGGATGACTGTAATTAGGGGGTACCGAGAATAGGCAAGAGGGGCTGGGCTGGAATTTACTGGAAAAAATGGCAAATGAACCAAGCTTCTTGGAGCAAATAACTAGACAGGGAAAGTTTACAGAATGTGATGAGGCCAAGAAGACATTTGAACTGCAAGCTAGACACAGCCTTCCCTAACAGGGATTGATATTAGAGTATGTGCAAAAAGAAAGGGATAGGGGAACCCTAAGTGAAAGACCTGCTCTGGTAGATTTTTAGTTGAATCTTTAATAGAAACTGCTTTTAAAAAGGGATAATTAGTAGGGCATATAAAATATTGCACAATCTTTATATGAATCACTCAGAAGAGGTTAGAAAAGATTGGGAAGAGAGAATGGAAAAGCAATTCACAAGGAAACAATGTTAGGGCATCTGCATGGCTCTCAAATATGCAACAAAGTCTAGAAGATTTAGTTTTGCTTAAAAGTCTTTGCATAGGTATTTTATACTCCAAACTCCAAAGATTTTTAAGTTTGGTACATGGCAAATGTTGGAGAAGAAAGAGGTAACTGGCAACATATGGTTCGAGTGTGTAGTGAGTAGGTAGACTTTAAAAAATTACTTGCAAAGTACTCTGGCAGAAATATTGCATGAAATACTGATTTTAGAGCTAAATTGCCTAGACAAATTAAGACCCTGTCAAGTTTAATTCTGGTGGCTGCCAAAAATGCTATTACTAGAAAATGGAAATCAACTTCTAAACCTACTGTAGTTAAAGTACTGAATACTGTAACGGAGAAAGAAGAACTGAAAAAAATGTAGAAACTGTGGGAATAATACATGCAGAATAATGTTTTGCAGAAGTGAGGTTTAAGGGAACACAGGAATTGAGCAATTTATGTAATGTTGGATTGATGATAATTATGCAAAAGAATACATGTGACGTATAATGTTTTTAGCTGGGAACATGTAAATATGGTTTGTTTTCCTTTACATAAATATATATTTGCCTATGTCTTAACTGATAATTCAGTAAAGGTGTTAAAAAAGGCTGACTCACCAAAAGGGCTTGTGACTCAGATACTTTTCTTGCAAAAGTTACAGCAATAAGTAACATGTTTCCTAGTTAAGAGCCTGATGATCTGGTTCAATGGAAAAAGTATAAGTTTTCCTAGAACAGAAATTAGATTCCAAGAAGGAGCCACCCATCTTCTATTTCAGATGGTTTAAAAGCAAGCCATATCTTGCAGCCATGGGCACAAGAAAGCTCTGAGCAGAATTTGTAATTCTTTTATACCAGCAAGATGAAAGACTTCTGAAATTAAGCCCAGAGGGCAACCAGATAAAAACACAAACACTATTGACCAGTAGTAAATAAAATGGAGTCAGAAATCAGAACAGAAGCAGGCAAATAACCCAAGAGCAGTACAATAACAAGGGAACAATACAGGCAAAAACAGTGATAATAAATGCAGCACAGTTACTACGCATCAGTGAAACAGGTCAAATGCAAAGAAACTGTACTTATATCAGCTTTGTATATCAGATGGTTTAGAAACAAGCCAAATCTTGTAGCCACAGTTATAAACAATACAGGCAAAAACAATGATAATAAATGCAGCACAGTTACTAAGTATCAGTGAAACAGGTCAAATGCAAAGAAACTGTACTTATATCAGCTTTGTATATCAGATGGTTTAGAAACAAGCCAAATCTTGTAGCCACAGTTATAGAAGCTATGAGCAGAATTTGCATTTCTTTAATACCAGCACAATGAAATCCATAGGCCAGTCAGCAGTGGTGACTGGTGACTTCAAATTAAAGGGGGGACTGCAGGAGACAGCTGAATGGGTGTGGCCAATGGGAAGGGGTGTGACCAACTAGAAAGGAGTGGAACTATGCTCAAAACCACAACAACTGGAACTTTAATTAAATACGCTGCCCTGGGTACCAAACCGTCATTACAAGAGTCCAATCAAGACAAAATGAAGTATAGAAGAAAAAAATATTTCACTGCATTGGCTACATGGCAGCTTACTTAATATCTAGATGGAAACACAAAGATTGTGAGGCATGAAAAAATAAATTGCTTTTTTAAATACATTACTGGAATGCCAGTCAAAATCAAGTATAAAAAAACAAGAAGCACTCAACTCAAACCACTTCTCCTTGTACTGCAGTTCTAATTATAATTTATATTCAGCTTTATTAAAGTACCAAGTAACATGCTGAAAGTAGCAATCTCTGTGATACCCCCACTTGTAAAAATGTCTCTTATCCAAAAAAGACCTGATGCCTAACAACTATCTACTTGTTTCATGGGGAACACATGATCAAAGTAAAAAATGAACAGCGAACAAGAAACAAGCTCAAGATAAATTGCTTAATGTATTACTGTACAAGTTATGGACCACACATGATAGATTGGCATTCTGTTTAGCTTACGAGTAAAGTCTGCAAAGATGACTGCAAGTCTCCAACAAATGTAATGAGCTTCTGAAAATACTGTAATCCTGCCCTTTATTACAAATACTGTCATATGCATTTCAATACCTAAGGCTTATACGTTATCTAGTTATGTAAATATTCTCTGCATGGCAACAATGAAAAGGCTTTCAATGCTGGTAATTCTTTAACAGCTTAATTGCATCTTACAATGTCTGACAAGCTTACCTGATGGTCATTAAAGCATTTCTACTTTAATACAGAGCAACAGGGCACTGCAACAGCATGCATTTTCTGAATAATAAGAAGCATAAATCAACAGTATAAAAATATGACAGAAAACCAGACCATTCTGCAAAATCAAGGACAGATGAAAAGCCACGGTCGTACTTGTGGTCTACCTTGGATGGGGGAATACTCTGCACATTTACACTGCATAACTGCTCCTTGCCTTGTATGGACACATCCAGAGCCACTACAATGGGGATTGGGGTGCAACAAGTAGGTCACAGTTTGAAATGTTTCTGGCTGATGGTGATGGCTCTAACACTCATACCTCTCACCCTCAGAGCAAGAAATCTGGACAAAGCCATACATAGAAGTGGGATACAGGCCCAAAAATGAAGACAATTTTTAAATATTGCTCTTATAATCTTAGAAAGATAATAGAATAGTATAATTTTTTGAAGGGTATGAATTCTGAAACTCAAATGTCTGCTATTAGTTTCTAACTTCAATCTTTAATGATTTGCTACTAATTTGCCAAAAAAAACACAATTTTATGAAAAACAGACCAAATATGTTATGCAAAAATATAAAATTGCCACACAATACAGCTGGGAACCTGTCAAAGAAGGGACACCTTTTTAAAATTAGTACTGTTAACTTGAGCAGCTAACAAAATAACAGCATCTACATGCATTTCTGAAATAAAAGTAATGTATAACTCTGATCATTATAGTTATTTATAATTGTAAATCCTCCATGTTTTCTTCCAAAATTGCCATTTTGCAGAGGGATTATTAGGGGGAGAGCAACATTTTGAGCCAAAATTGGGGACAGTTGAGAGGTTTGGATATTCCTAATTCTATAAAGCAATTTATTTGCACGTACCTCTCAACCTCTTAATGCAGGAAATCTGGACAAGGCCAAATATATTGGGGGAACACATAAACAGTACTAAAAATTGCTCTTGTATAAACTTAAGACGGTTGATAGAATAACAGACAAATGGTGGTGGGTAGGGAATTCAGGCTCTTGTCACTTGGGCCCAGGCCTTATTCTCTACCCACCACCATCTAGCAACTGGGGCATTTGTACACACACACACATACACGCACGCATGCACACGCATGCAGGCACACACACACACACACACACACACAGACATGCGTGCACGCGCACACACACACAAACATACATACACACACCTGCAGATTCTGTCCTCCATAAACACCCTACCTGTCTCTGTCCTCCATAATGGCCTCCCTGCTGTTGGGTCCCCGCGATATGTGAGGAGGCTGGAGCCTCTAGGCTGCGGGCGATTCAGTCCAGTGACCTTCCGGTCTGTGCGGTTGTCACCGCACAGACCTCTGGGCTGGAAGGGTTACGTTTCCTGCCTTCCCTATCCGGGCTGCCTAACAGAGCAGTCTGGAGCTCAGGAATGAGCATGCATGCGTGCATGAAGTTCTGGTCTGCCTAACACAGCAGTCAGGAACTAAGCACGCATGCGCGGAGTCCAGAAATGTTTTTAATTTTATTTTTTATGTTCTACGGTGGGGGGAATTTATTTTATTCATTTTACAGGTGGGGGGGCTGCAGTCCTATAGCACGAGCCGCCCCTGCCAATCAGATAAAAACACAAATGGTATTCACCAGCAGTAAATAAAATGGAGACAGATATCAGAACAGAAGCAAGGCAATCAACAACCTAAGAGCAGTACAGTAACAAGGGAACAATGCAGGCAAAACAGTGATAATAAATGCAGCACAGAATTAATAAATATCACTGAAACACAACAAATGTAAAAACAATATACTTGTATCAGCTTTGTATTTCAGACGGTTTAGAAGGAAGCCAAACCTTGTATGCAATGGCGCAAGGAAGCTCAAAGTAGAATTTGTAATTTTTTTTATCCCAGCAAGATGAAAGACTTTTCTGAAATTAAACCCAGAGGGCAATCAGATAAAAACACAAATGCTATTCATCAGCAGTAAATAAAATGGAGACAGATATCAAAACAGAAGCATGGTAATCAACAACCCAAGGCAGTACAGTAACAAGCAAACAATGCAGGCAGAAAAACAGTAATAACAAATGCAGCACAGTTATTAAATATCACTGAAACAGAGCAAACACGAAAAACTATACTTGTATCAGCTTCATACTTCAGAAGGTTTAGAAACAAGCCAAATCTTGTAGTTCTTGGTACAAGGAAGCCATGAAAAGAATTTGTAATTATTTTATACCAGCAAGATGAAAGACTTTTCTTAAATTAAACCCAGAAGGCAATCGGATAAAAACACAAATGCTATTTACCAGTAGTAAAAAAAAATGGAGACAGATATTAGAACAGAAGCAAGCAATCAGCAACCTAAGAGCAGTACAGTAACATGGGAACAATGTAGACAGAAAAACCATGATAATAAATAAATGCAGCACAAAGTTATTAAATATCACTGAAACAGTTACAGCAAATGCAAAAAATAAAGAAGTTATGTCCTTACCATAACGTTCCATCAGTGTTGTCGATCTTCATTCTTGATGAATCGGACTCTGTTCCGAGTCCTTGGAACCGACTCAGCCATTATACAGCTCTCTCCAGCCAAAAACTCTCAAGCTAAGGCTCTACTCACAATTAACTCAGATCGAGTTTGCAGCCTAAGTATAGGAAAAAACAGAAGTCCTGTCTAAGGTAAATCCTACAAACCTCCCAGGACAAAGTTCCGATCCTCCACAAGATCTTTGTAGGGGGCAGGAGGGTGGGATTTCAAGAATGAATGAAGATCGTCAACACAGATGGAACATTATGGTAAGGACATAACTTCTTTATCTGATGTTGTCAATCTTCATTCATTCTTGATGAATGGAACAGAGTCCCAGGCTTCTTTGGATCCCAGGTGGCCCTAAAGAAGGATAATTCCTCAGCACCATAGAGCCAAAGGATGATCTTCCCCTGGGACCATATCTAACTTGTAATGGGTGATAAAGGTATGCTGCAGCTGCACATATTCCTTCCATGGAGACCTTGGAATGAAAGATGGCTGAAGTGAATACAGATCTGGTAGAATGCGGTCTAACTGGTGCAGGTAGTTTGAGTTTATTATGATTGTAGACAAAGGTAACACAGTCCCTAAGCCATCTCAATAAGGTAACTTTGGAAACTGGTTTACCCAAAGTGGAGCCTGAAAAGGATATGAATAATTGGTCTGATTTTCTAGACAGTTTAATTCTGTCCAGGTAGAAACAACTGTCTGTGGAGTCCAGAAGATGCAAGCAGTATTCATCTTTATTTAAAAATTTGGAAAGAAGACAGGCAAATCTATAGTCTGGTTAATATTAGATTCGGAGACCACTTTGGAAAGAAAGGATGGACTAGTTTTTAGCAACACCCTATCCTTGTGAAAAATCATATAAGGGTGTTTCACACACACAGCCTGTAATTCAGAAACTCTCCTGGCAGAAGTGATAGCCACTAGGTTGAGAGTTTTCCAAGACAAAATGTTTAGGTTGCAAGTAGCTGCTGGCTCAAAGGGATGTCAAACTAAAGATTGTAGTACTAAGGTCAAATCCCATGGTGCTATATGATCTCTGAGTGGGGGGTTTAGATGTAAGGCACCTTTAAGAAAAGTTTTGCATAAAAGATGAGACATCAAGGTATGGTCATCAAATCCATTGTGAACATTAGAAATGGCTGCTAACTGGACTTTGATGGTGGAAGTAGAAGCTCCCAGTTCAAATAATGAAGCTAAATATTCCAAAACCTTTTTCAACTGGTAAGGGGTCTATATTTTTTGTATGGGCCCAAATTGAAAATTTCTTCCATTTGATAAGGTAACGTTTCCTAGTGGATGGTTTATGAGAAGCCAGAATAATCTTTTGTACTGAAGAAGGTAAATTGTTCTACCTGGCAATTAACGGAACTGGAGATACCAAGCATTGAGCTCGTGGAGACTGGGATGCATGAATCTCTCTGCGTGAGACAGCAGGTCTGGAACTGGGTCCAGAATCTAAGGAAGGTGATCTAGCTGAGGCAAAGGAAGGGGAACCAGACTTGACAGGGCCAACAGGGTGCAATGAGAATTACTTTGCTTCTCAACCTTTAGGCCTTCCTCAAGAACTGGGGAATTAGTGGAGTAGGGGAAAGGCATAAAGTATTCCCGGGGGCCAATCAAGGAGGAGTGCGTCTCTCGGGGACTTAGGGAAAAATAGCTAATGCATTTGTTTGTTCACTGGAGAGGTGAAAAGATTGCAGCAAGGCTGGCCCCAATGACAAAAAATGTTCATAGCTATGTTGTGATGGAGAGACTACTTGTGAGGCAGGAGGTTGCATCTGGTCAGTTTGGCCACAATCACGACGGAGTTTCCTGGGATATGCGCATTGCTATCAGAAAGCAATTGGAAGCAACAGCCCATTGCCAAATCCTGAGGGCTTCCCAACACAGGGGATAGGATCTGGTTTGCCCCTGCTTGTTGAGGTACCAGATGACCAACATATTGTCTGATTAGATTGCAACTGTCCCTGAAGGAAGGACAGACTGAAAAGCTTGTAACGCTAAAAGCACTGCCCTCAATTCTAGGATGTTTATGTGCAGATTGGCCTCTTGCGGAGACCAAGTGCCTTGGACTGTCTTTCCCAAATAATGCCCCCCCACACCTGATCTGGGAAGCAAACGTGGTCACTATGGCTTTGGGCGGAAAGGGAGAGAAGGTGTGGCACCATAAGTTTTCTTCTGACTTCATCCACCAGGATAGATCCTTTTTGCAACAATTTGTTATTAGGATTGTGTGAGACATCAGATATGATAGAACTGACCACTGTGTCACCAACAGACATTGAAGCAGCCTCATGTGATACCTTGCAAGTGGTACTAAGGTTATGGTCACTGCCATAGTTCACAGAGCTTGAAGTACCAGATGAGCAGGAACCTATTTTTTGGAGATAATTGTCTGAACCTGTGACCTTAATTTTAGTAGCCTATGGAGAGGAAGAGAGGCTATACAAGAAACTGTAGTTAGTCTTGCTCCTATGAATTCTAGATCCTGTGTAGGAATTAACTAGGACTTTTTTGTGTTGATTGAAATGCCTAATGATTCAGAGAGATGTACCACTAAGTCTGTGGTATAAAGCAGTAGACGTCTAGAGGGGGCAGTGAGGAGCAAGTTGTCTAGGTATGGAAAAACTCGGAATCCGTGTAGCCTCAAGTGAGCTGTTACCACTGCCATATATTTGGTCAACACCATGGAGGGCTGTGGTGAGACCAAAGGACAGCACATGGAATTGGTAACAACTGGCTCCCAACCAGAAGCAGAGAGATACTTTCTGGAGCATTTAGTCATAGATTAGTACTAGGCTACCTATTTTGTGGGCCATTTTAAGCCTTGCCAATTATCACATGTGAGACTCAAACCCTGTACCTTGTGTCTGTAAGGTAAAGACCTTAACCATTATGCCAATCTCCTACCCCTGATTTGTCCATCCTTATGTGGTAATACGCATCCTGAAAATTTATAGAGCACATCCAATCATTCTTCTCGAGAAAGGGAAGGATAGACTGAACCGTGACCATCTGGAATTTTGTCTGTTGAACAAACTTGTTCAGTAGGCCGAGATCTAATGTTGGCCTACAATCCCACTTCTTTTTTAGCACTAAAAAGAACCTCAAGTAAAATCTGGAACCTATTTGTTCTGGTGGGGCTTCTTGGATTACTCTTTTTTAAAGCAGCTTTTGAATGTCTAATGATGCTAGATCCCTCTGATTGGTTGGAACATCAGGGATTTGCTTTTGGGATTTTGATAAGAGAATGAAGGGAATCCTGTAACCTTTGGTGATAATTCTCTGCACCCATGTATCTGAAGTTATCGTCAGCCAGGCTGTTTGGTGCAGTGAAAATCTTCCCACTGCTTCCAGAGGTAAACAATCAGGCCTCCATTCATGAGCACTAGTAGGGTTGTCCAGAGAAAGAATCTCTGGAGCCCTGATTACGCAGATCCCCTCTGCCACAGGGAGGGCATATTCCATTAGAACTCCCCCCCCTCTGCCTAGGGGGGGTATTCACCACATGTCCCGAAAAGGCCCTTGGGATTTCTTGAACCACATTTTTCTACTTCTCGGATTCCTAGAATAGGATCGCTGAGGAGTGGAGAAATGAATACCCACAGCAGAAAGGGTCTTTCTGCCTTTTTCACACCTGGCTAGAGTCTCTCTAACTTTGGGGCCAAACAAAGAAGATCTGTCAACAGGGGCATTGATGAAGGAAGACTTGAAAGGTTCAATGAAGACATACAAGCACATCCAGGTGTGGCACCTTATGGCAATACCTGTACCCATTGCCCTAGACATTACTTCAACTGCATGAGCAATGAGCCACATGGACGAGTTTGATATAGACTCCAGGGTGGCAAGCTGAGAGGCAACTTTATCCCGCACCTTGTCAGACCCAGCTCCTGCGAGGGTATCCAAAAGTTTGTTCATCAGATCCCTTTGGAGTCTAGTGAAATGTGCCATGAAACTCAAGGACCTAAGAGCGAAGGTCAATAATGCAAAGACCCACTTCCCAAGCCTATCCATCATCCGAGACTCTCAGTTGGGAGAATGGACAGTGGAACACTCCACGGCAGGTTCCATTTGGTGGCCACTGCTACCACCATGGCATCTACTGCTAAACCCTCTCCCCAATGTGGCTGGTCATCTGGGGCTGAGAAAACCTTATCTGGTCTCTGAGGAATCGGTCTATGGAATAAGAAGCCTTCCACACCCACTGTACGATAAGCTTAATAAGGTCATGAGCAGGTGGAGTCACTCAGGAAGTAGATGGGTGGGCACAAAAAGCTTGCAATGGCACAGAGTCCTCAGAGGATGGGTTTGAGGGCTTCCAATCACTCCTCAGTTTTAGTATTTCTAGAATGTCTCCAAAGGAGACATCTTCAGGGGGTATCCTCCCCCTTCATGGTAGTCGGTGTCTTCCGGGACAGATTCTTCTGGAGAATCTACATACTTTCTCTTGTAAGTCTTCTTATGGGGTGGCTCCTCAGTGGGGATCTCTGTGGCAGATTCTGAAGAAGAGGGATCCTGAACAAGGATGTCTTGCGTCTCCGGTGCCTCTGTCCTGACATGATAGATCGAGGCAGCTGTGAACCAGGGGATACAAAGATGTGACACACTGACATAGATGGGACCAGCTGGGAACCCACTGAGGCTAGCGCTCTCCCCATGATCTGGAAGGCAGGCTCACCCGAAGAGGGATGGGAGCCTGGAAGTGAGAAAGATAACCTCAGAAACCATGGTCACGCCCCGCTCCAATAAGCTGCCCTCCAAAACAGAATCTGGCTGAGGGTTCGAAACTGTCAGGACCCCAAGAGCCAAAGATGGTGCTGTACTAACCACTGAAACTGTACTGAAGCTCCTGGAGCCGACAGCCAAACCATGGTCCCAGATGTGCAATGGATCCAATGGTGCAAAAGATATCAGAGATGACCCCAGCGCTGAGGTAGGGTCTACTGTTGGCATCGAGACAGCTGGAACCGGGATAGTCGAAGTGGTGGGCTCCAAATCTTGAAAGGAGGTCACAGGAGGAAACTTCGGGGGAGTCCTTGGAGGATATGCCTTGGGACCAGAAGGGAGGGAGGTCTGCGTAGGTGCGAGAAGACCTCTGGCCACCAAAAGCTAGTCCACCAATCTAACCATGTCCACTGCGCAAAGACTTCTGGATGAACAGATCAAAATTCCCGAGGGAGACTCTGGCCTATCAACAAAAGGACTGGGGACTTGACCAAAAAATGGGTCCACAGAAAGGGAATATCTAGTCCTGGGAGGTATAAATGTTTCAGATGTTGGCACCATAGGCTGCTAAGTAGAAGGGGAAGCTGGAACCAAAAGGGGGGTCAGCAAAGCTTCTGCCAAGGAAGTTGTCTGTGCCAATGAGGTTGGTGCCAAAGTAGTCATGGCGGGTGCAGAGAGAGCTGGTACCTATGAGGACCTAAGTCACTGCCAAAGGTTGTTTTTCAGTCATTTTTGCAACTGTAGTTCTTGGTTCCAAAGACACAGATGGAACCGGCAACTTATGCGGTTTTAATTCTTGTGCCGATAAGGTCCCTTAATGGCTCCTCTTTTCTGACCGCAATTTAGGGAATTTGAATGACTCTGACTTAGAGAAGACTTCTTCAAAAGAGGATTTCAACAATCCTTTCAAAATAAGCTTATTACAGCATTGTGCCAGAGTACGGGCACTGCATGCCTGGCAGATCTTACACCCAGTATCTAAGTGAGGTGCACCTAAGCAGTACACACAGGAAAGATAACCATCTGAACTGGTCATCTAACACAAGCCTCACATTACTTTACTCCTGACTTGTCCTTTTGCTTATTCCCCATGTCTTAAACACCATGCAAGTACAAACACATGCACAGAAAAGAAAGCCAGAGAAATCTACCAAAAATGGCATGAAGAAATACCTGAAAAAGTTAAAGAAAAAAGATACCAGCAATGGTATCAAAGGTAAAGGGAGATAGGGGAAACAAGTTACCAACCGTGGTAAGGAAGATTACCATTAGGTTAAAAAAAAGGTAGATTAATGTCAAAACACACACTAAAGGGTATACAAAGGGAGAGATATAGCAGTATTTTAAAGTTAGAAAAGTTTTTACAAATATCTATAGCTAAGGCCCTAAGCTGGAGATGATCGACTGACACATCTTGTTTTCAGAGCAGCAAACAAGATCTGAGGTAATGAAAAAAGGGACATTGTGGGTAGAGCCTTAACTCAAGAGTTTTTGGCTGGTGCGAGATGTATAATGGCTGAGACGGTTCCAAGGACTCTGAACAGAGTCCCATTCATCAAGAATGAATGAAGACTGACAACATCAGATATATACTTATATCAGCTTTGTATTAAAAATGGTTAAAAAGAAAGTCAAACCTTGTAGACACAGGCATAAGGAAGCTCAGTGTAGAATTTATAATTTTTTATACCAACATGATGAAAGACTTTTCCAAAATTAAACCCACAAATGCCAATCAGATAAAAACACAAACTCTATTCACCACTAGTATGTAAAATGGAGATAGATATCACAACAGAAGCATGGCAATCAACAACCTAAGGCAGTACAGTAACAGGCAAGCAGAAAAACTGTAACAATAAATAAATGCAGGTCAGAGTTATTAAAGATCACTGAACCAGTTAGACCAAATGCAAAAAAAAAAATACATATATCAGCTTTGTATTTCAGATGGCTTAGAAGCAAGCTAAATCTTCTGGCCACAGGCACAAGAAAGCGCTGATCAGAATTTGTTCTTTTATACCAGCAGGATGAAATAATTTATAGAAGTTAAACCCCAGAAGCCAATCAATTAAAAACCCAAATGCTATTGACCAGTAGTAAATAAAATGGAGACAGATATTAGAAAATAAACCAAAGCAATCAACAACCTAAGAGCAGTACACTGATAACAAGGGAACAATATAGGCAAAAAAAACAGTGATAAATGCAAGACAGAATTGTTAAATATCAATGAAACAGAGCAAATGCAAAAAACTATACTTAGATCAGCTTTGTATTTCAGATGGTTTAGAAACAAGCCAAATCTTGTAGCCACAGGTACAAGAAGCCATAAGCAGAATTTGTAATTCTTTTATACCAGCACGATGAAAGACTTTTCTGAAGTTAAACCCAGAGGAAAATCAGACAAAAACATGAACACTATTCACCAGTGGTAAAGAAAATAGAGACATATCAGAAGAGAAGCACGCTCCTCACCAATAGTAAATAAAATGGAGAGAGATATCAGAACAGAAGCAAAGCAATCAACAACCTAAGAGCAGTACAGTAGCAAGCAGAAATGCAGTGATAAAAATACATGCAGAACAAAGTTATTAAATATAACTGAAACAGAGGAAATGCAAAAAAAATACATACTTATATCAGCTTTGTATTTCACATGGTTTATAATGAACCAAATCTTGTAGCCACAGGCACAAGGAAGCTTGGAGCAGAATTTGTAATTCCTTCATACCAGGAAGATGAAAGAATTTTCTGCAGTTAAACCCTGAAGCCAATCAGATAAAAAAACAAACACTGTTCACCAGCAGTAAATAAAATGGAGGCAGATATCAGAACACAAGCAAGGCAATCAACAACCTAAGGGCAATACAGTAACAAACAATTTAGACAGAAAAACAGTGATAATAAATAAATGCAGCAAAGAGTTACTAAATATCACTGAAAGAGTTACAGCAAATGAAAAAAATAAACTTATAACAGCTTTGTATTTCAAATGGTTAGGAAGCAAATGAAATCTTGTAGGCAAGGGCACAAGGAAGCTCTGAGCAGAATTTGTAATTCCTTTATACCAGGAAGGTGAAAGAATTTTCTGCAGTTAAACCCTGATGCCAATCAGATAAAAACACAAACACTATTCACCAGTAGTAAATAAAACAGAGACACATATCAGAACACAAGCAATGCAATCAGCAACCTAACAGCAATACAGTAACAAACAAAGCAGGCAAAAAAAGTGATAATAAATGTAGCAAAGAGTTACTAAATATCATTGAAACATTTGCAGCAAATGCAACCCCCCCCCCCCCCGTATATCAGCTTTGTATTTCAAATGGTTAAAAAGCAAACCAAATCTTGTAGCCACGGGAACAAGGAAGCTCTGAGCAGAATGTGTAATTCCTTCATACCAGGAAGATGAAAGAATTTTCTGCAGTTAAACCCCGAGGCCAATCAGATAAAAAAAAACAAAAAAACAAACACGATTCACCAGTAGTAAATAAAATAGAGACAGATATTGAACGCAAGCAAGGCAATCAACAACCTAAGCACAATACAGTAACAAACAAAGCAGGCAGAAAGACAGTGATAATAAATAAATGCAGCAAAGAATTACTAAATATCACTGAAACAGTTACAGCAAATGCAAAAAATAAACTTATACCAGTTTTGTGTTTCAAATGGTTTAGAAACAAACCAAATCTTGCAGCCATGGGGCCATGGAAGCTCTGAGTTTTTGTGTCTCTTGGCTTTTCCCGGTTAGGGGTCGCCACAGTGGAACTCCGGTCCGCTAATGATTGGCAGTGGATTTTTACGTGCCGAGTTGCCAGCCCTGACACACAACCTTCAACGAAGGCATGCCCATTCACGCACGTCTCCACACAGAAGACACTCTAACTGTGAGGCGACAAAGCTACCGCGGCACCACATGGAAGCTCTGAGTAGAATTTGTAATTTATTTATACCAGTAGAATGAAAGCCTTTTTGGAAGTTAAACCCAGAAGCCAATCGGATAAAAATACATATGCTTTTGGCTAGTAGTAAATAAAATGGAGACAAATATCAGAACACAAGCAAGGCAATCAATAACCTAAGATCAGTACAATAACAAGCAATCAATGCAGGAAGAAAAACATTGATAATAAATGAAAGTAGCACAGTTATTAAATATCACTGAAAAGTACTGTTGTGCACACTTACCATAAATGTAGATGTTCGAGTGTATTCATTGTTGCAGTCCTAACAAATGGGTTATCCAGCTCCTGGTAGCTCTCAGTCGGCCAGAATACCAAAGGTAAGTAAAAATGATATCGGTTGCCGTCGGTTGTAAAGGATGTCAGGGCTTCTGACACAAAAGGAGGCAGCCGACGTTACTTCCTCGGTCTTTCTTGCCAAAACAGTCAGAAGCCCCCCAGAAAAAAGGCTAAGCCAAATGCCAATTTGGCAAATAATATCCAATTCAGCCTGTACCTCAAGAAAAAAGAATAGGAGAGGACCAGAAGGGGGAAGGAGGGAAACCAGGACTGCAACAGTGAATACACTCGAACATCTACATTTATGGTAAGTGTACACAAATGTACTATGTTCATCATGTTTCACTGTTGCAGTCCTAACAAATGGGTTGATTACCAAAGCCCAGTGAGAAGGGAGGAGGAACCAACAGAATCAAGGGTTGGAAATAATGCCCTGCAACACAGCAGTGGCAAACCCTGCCCTGGCTCTGGAAAACAGAGGCAAATTATAATGTTTTGTGAAAGTGTGCACAGAAGACAATGTGGCATCCTCCAAAATATCTTTAGTAGGAATGCTCCTTAAAAAGGCTGCAGAAGTGGAAGCTGCTCTAGTTGAGTGGGTTCTAACCCCTTGAGGAGGAACCTTGCATGAAAAGAATAACAAAAGTTGATGCAATGCGTAATCCACTTGGAAATGGTTTGCTTAGAAATAGCCTTGCCCTGTGCTCCAGGAGCAAAACTGACCAGTAACTGTGCTGATTTCCGAAGGTCTTTAGTTCTGTCCAGGTAAAACCTGAGCTGTCTGTTCACATCAAGAGAATGCAGGATCCTTTCACCTTTATTTTGAGGATTAGGAAAGAAGGTAGGAAGGTGTACGGACTGATTAAGAGTCAAGCTAGAAACCACCTTAAGCATAAAGGAGGGGTTGGTTCGCAAAGAGACCCCGTCTGGATGGAAAATAATAAAAGGCTCCACAGCCATCAAAGCCTGCAGCTCTGAAACCCTCCTTCCGGAAGTTATAGCAAAGAAAAAAGCGGTCTTCCAAGGGAGAAACTTCAATTCTGCAGAAGCAGCTGGCTCAAAAGGAGGAAGAGTGAGTTTCACTAGAACAAAATTAAGATCCCATGCTGGAGTAGGTGCCCTTCTGGGAGGTTTTAAGTTACAATCACCTCTGAGAAACATTTTCATCAAGGGATGAGAGAAAAAGGGTTGTTCAAGAGAACAATGAGCAGAAATGGCTGAAGCATGGAGCTTGATAGAAGAAGCGTGCCTTCTAATAACAGATCCAGTAGCCGTAGCCCTACTGGAGGCCTCGAGGATGTCAAAACCAGAATGCAAAGGCGGCTTATTGACCAGAGTGGCTGAATTCAACAAATCCTGCATGTCTTTACTCTCTGCCAAAAGAGGTACATTTGCAATCCTAGACATAATAGCCTCCAAGGTGTGCTGTTGGTACTTCAGCATATGAAAAAGACAATTGGTAGCCCTAATTAGCTAGGGTGGCAGAGGTATAAACTTTCTTGCCCCACCTATCTAGTTTCCTAGAGTCTCTGTCCGATGGAAGAAGATTCCTGGTAACAGTGGCCTTAACCCCTTTAGGGCCTTGAGAAATAACCTCTGGATCCACCAACGGGTTCCTGAAAAAGAAATAAATGAGAATCAGGAACTCTGTAGTACCTGTCAGGTTTCCTGGGAGCAGGGGGACCGAATTTGGAGACAAGGAATTTTCTATAAAAACCTCATCCAGAACTTCCAACATGGGGAATAGCAAGAGGCTTATGCTGAAGTAAATCAAGAAACTCCCTAATCCGTTTCTTAAATTGGGATAATCCTGGCATTCCCATTTAAAATGTTCCCTGAGGGTATTTAAAGTGTCATCAAAAGAGAAATCCTGTGGAGGAGAAGCCAAAGGAATGGACTCCTCTGCATCTGAATCCTCAAAAGGAGAAAAAGCCTGATAAAATTCCTCTTCATCAGCAGAAATACTGGAAGCAACAGATCCTGAACAGGACAAAACCTCAGGAGAAACCTCCCTACTCCTTTTAGGAGGGTGAGGCTGAGAACCCCTGATAAGAGTGATGATAGCCATTTTAACCATCTGGGATTGAGGAGAACTAGAAGGAACTGGAGCCTGCCTTTTCACAGGCTTACAGATGGAAGGCTTATCAGCAAGCCTGAAGGATTCGGGAGGCCTGGCAATCGCTGAAGAAGCAGCAGGAGTAGAAGGAAGTTTGCTGTCAGATCGCAAAATGGAGGCCTTGGACCCTGGAGTTAGCGTATCGGTACCAGCTCCAGCAGAAGAGGCGACCGGCGACAGGTTGGAAGACAAACTGGAGGCCGAAGGCCTAAGGGACTCGGACTCAATCAAGGCCCGCAGTTGTACATCTGCAGACTGCAGGGACTGCAAAAGAATCTCACTGGCTCCCGCCTGACCAACGACCAACTTAGCCTCAGCCAAGGACTTCGTTTTCTGAGGCTTGTAATGGTCCTTGTCCTTACACTTTTTCGGAATATCGGAAGTCTGAAGACCGGCAGACGCCATACCCACAAACTTAGGCCAAACCAGAATTGCTTAGCCAAAGTTTTAGCCCGACGACGGATAGTATGTGGATTAGAGGCACAAAGATTACAACTAGGCACATCTGATCAAGGCCTAAATATATAATGTAATAGGAATGAAAATCTCTATCGGGAATCTGCTTTCCACAGGTAAGGCAATTATTAGCTTTTTCTGACATTCGTTAAGGCAAGAAAAGAGGATCCCCAACGGGATAGTTAGCTGTAGTAAACTTCAACTCTTTGTAGTCGGAATTTCAACAAAGGTAAACTGCCGACCAGCACTCTTGCATGAAACGCTTCTGCTTTGGGCTCCGCGGCAAGGAAGACTGAGGAAGTGACGTCTGCTGCCTTCTTTTGTATCGGACACCCCGAAGTCCTTTACAACCAATGTCATTTTTACTTGCCTTTGGTATTCTGGCCGACTGAAGGCTACCGGGAGCTGGATAACCCATTTGTTAGTACTGCAACAGTGAAACACAATGAACATCAGAGCAAATGCAAAAAAATATATACTTATATAAGCTTTGTATTTCAGACAGTTTACAAGGAAGCCAAATCTTGTAGCCACAGGTAGAAGGAAGAGGAGTAGAATTTGTAATGTTTGTATATCAGCAAGATGAAATACTTTTCTGAAATTAAACCCAGAAGCCAATCAGATAAAAACACAAATGCTGTTGGCTAGTAGTAAACAAAATGGAGACAAATATCAGAACAACCTAAAAGCAGTACCGTAACAAGCAAACAATGCAGGCAGAAAAACAGTGATAAGAAGTAAATGCAGCACAGAGTTAATAAATATCACTGAAACAGTTACAGCAAATGGTAAAATATATCAGCTTTGTATATCAGATGGTTTAGAAGCAAACCAAATCTTGTAGCCATAGCCAAAAGGAAGCTCTAAGCAGAATTTGTAATTCTTTAATACCAGCAAGATCAAAGACTTTTCTGAAGATAATCCCAGTGCTAATCAGATAAAAACACAAAAGCTACTAACAAATAGTAAATAAAACAGAGACAGATATCAGAACAGAAACAATACAATCAAGAGTGTAAGAGCCGTGCAGTAACAAGGGAACAATACAGGCAGAAAAACAGTGATAGTAAATAAATGCAGCACAGAGTTATTAAATATCACTGAAACAGACCAAACGCAAAAAACTATACTGACATCAGCTTTGTATTTCAGAAGGTTTAGTAACAAGCCAAATCTTGCAGCCACGGGTAAAGGAAGCTATGAAGAGAATTTGTAATTCTTTTATACAAGCAAGACGAAGGACTTTTCTGAAATTAAACTCAAAGGGCAATCAGATAAAATCACAAATGTTATTCACCAATACTAAATAAAATGGAGACAGATATCAGAACAGAAGCATGCTATTCACCAGACCAGTAGTAAATAAAATGGATGGAGATATTAGAAGAGATGGAAAGCAATCAACATTCAGAGTGCAGTACAGTAACAAGTAAACAAAGCTGGCAGAAAAACAGTGATAATAAATAAATGTAGCACAGTTATTAAATGTCACTGAAACAGTTACGGAAAATGCAAAAAAAAAGTTACATCAGCTTTGTATTTCAGATGGTTTATAATCAAGCCAAATCTTGTAGCCATGGGCATAAGGAAGCTCTAAGCAGAATTTCTAATCCTTTTTTACCAGGAAGATGAAAGACTTTTCTGAACTTAAACCCAGAGGCCAGTTAAATAAAAACACAAATGCTACTCAACAGTAACAAAACAGAGACAGATATCAGAACAGACGCATGCTGTTCACCAGCAGTAAATAAAATAAAGGGAGATATCAGAACAGATGCAAAGTAATCAACATCCTAAGAGCAGTACAGTAACAAGCAAATAAAACAGGCAGAAAAACAATGGTAATTAAATGCTACACAGTTATTAAATATCACTGAAACAGTTAGAGAAAATGCAAAAAAAGTTATAACAGCTTTGTATTTCAGATGGTTTAGAAGCAAGCCAAATATTGTAGTCATGGGCACAAAGAAGCTCTGAGCAGAATTTCTAATTCTTTTATACCAGCAAGTGGAAAGACTTTTCTGAAATTAAACCCAGAGGCCAATCAGATAAAAACACAAACACAATTGACTTGTACTAGTTAAAATTGAGACGGATATCAGAATGGAAGCAAGGCAATCAACATCCTAAGAGCAGTACAGTAATAACTTGAGAAAAATCCAGACAGAAAAACAGTGATGAATAAATTCACAAAGTTATTAAAAAGACACTGAAACAGAGCAAATGCCAAAACTATATAGTTATATCAGCTTTGTATTTCAGATGGTTTAGAAACAAGCCAAATCTTGTAGCCATAAGCACAAGGCAGCTCTGACCAGAATTTGTAATTCTTTTATACCAGCAAGATGAAAGACTTTTCTGAACTTAAACCCAGAGGCCAATCAGATAAAAACACAAACACAACTGACTTGTACTAGTTAAAATTGAGACAGATATCAGAACAGAAGCAAGGCAATCAACATCCTAAGAGCAGTACAGTAATAACATGAGAAAATCCAGACAGAAAAACAGTGATAATAAATAAATGCACACAGTTATTAAAAAGACACTGAAACAGAGTAAATGCAAAAAAAATCTAGTTATATCAGCTTTGCATTTCAGATGGTTTAGAAACAAGCCAAATCGTGTAGCCATAAGCACAAGGCAGCTCTGACCGGAATTTGTAATTCTTTTACACCAGCAAGATGAAAGACTTTTCTGAACTTAAACCCAGAGGCCAATCATATAAAAACACAAACACAATTGACCAGTAGTAAGTAAATGGAGACAGATATCAAAACAGAAGTAAGGCAATCAACAACCTAAGAGCAGTGCACTAACAAGCAAACAATGCAGGCAGAAAACAGTGATAATAAATAAATGCAGCACACAATTAAATATCCCTGAAACAGAGCAAGTCCAAAAATATATACTTATATCAGCTTTTTATTTCAGATGGCTTAGAAACAAGCCAAACCTGTAGCCACGGCCACAAGGAAGCTATGAGCAGAATTTCTAATTCTTTTATATCAGCAAGAAGAAAGACTTTTCGGAAATTAAACGCAGAGGGTAATCAGATAAAAGCACAAATGCTACTGACCAGTATTAAATAAAATGGAGAGAGATATCATAACAGAAGCAAGGCAATCAACAACTTGACAGTGACAATGAACAATACAAGCAAAAATAGTGATAATAAAAGCAACACAATTATGAAATATCACTGAAACACAGCAAATGAAAAAAACTATACTTATATCAGCTTTGAATATCAGATGGTTTAGAAACAAGCCAAATCTTGTAGCCAGAGGTATAAGGAAGCTATGAGCAGAATTTGTAATTCTTTTATACCAGCAAGATGAAGCACTTTTTGCAGATAAACCCAGAAAGCAAATCAGATAAAAACACAAACTCTATTCACCGGTAGTACATAAAATGGAGGCAGATATCAGAACAGGAGCAAGGCAATACACAACCTAAGAGCAGTACAGTAACAAGTAAACAATTCACTGTTTTTCTGCCTGGATTTTTCTCATGTTATTACTGTACTGCTCTTAGGATGTTGATTGCCTTGCTTCTGTTCTGATATCTGCCTCAATTTTAACTAGTACAAGCAAACAGAAACACAATGATAATAAAATGCAGCACAGAATTATTAAATATCACTGAAACAATTAGAGAAAAATGCAAAAAATATTCTTGTATCAGCTTTGTATTTCAGATAGTTTAGTAGAAAGCACAGTCTTTCAGCCACAGGTCCAAGGATGCTATGAGCAGAATCTGTAATTCTTTTATACCAGCAAGATGAAAGACTTCTTGAAGTTAAACCCAGAGGTCACTCAGATAAAAACAGAAATGCTATTCACCAGTAGTAAATAAAATGGAGACAGATATCAGAACACAAGCAAGGCAATCAAAAACTTAAGAGCAGTACAGTAACAAGCAAACATGCAAGCTGAAAAACAGTGCTAATAAATACATGCAGCACAGAGTTACTAAATATCACTGAAACAGTTAAGACGATGTCCAAAAAATATACTTATATTAGCCTTCTATTTCAGATGCTTTAGAAGCAAACCAAATCTTATAGTCACAGGCACAAGGAAGCTCTGAGCAGTATTTGTAATTCTTTTATATAAGCAAGATGAAAGATTTTTCTGAAGTTAAACCCAGAGGCCAATCAGATAAAAACACAAATGCTATTAACCATTAGTAAATAAAATGTAGACATTTATCAGAAGAGAAGCAAGGCAATCAACAACCTAAGAGCAATACACTAACAAGCAATCAGTGCAGGCATAGAAACAGAGATAATAAATAAATGCAGCACAGTTAGTAAATGAGGTTTGGAACAGACCATTTTGTACTGGGACATCTTCAAGTGGAGCTAGATACATAGATTAGCAGGAGTTGAGAGAATAAGGGGAGGGTAGGGTTACGTGGGATAGAGGGATATTTAGGAGGAAATGTGGTAAGGGTAGGGAGGGGCTTAGAGGGTTTTGTTAAGTATAAGTGATGTAGGAGTCGCATTTTGGTGTGAACTTCAGTTTATGTCCAAGACAACCTATGGTAGCTTGGGTCCAGGTAGACCATGGATTGACAGTGGCTGGTATGGGGGATTGAATTAAAGTATATATAAGTAGTAGTGTTATGTGTGTAGCACGAGTTTGGTAGGTGTGGTTGTTATCTTCAGAGAATGTTTTGGGTGCAGCTGTTGACTTCAGAAAATTTTTTTTTTTTTTTTGTATCTTCCGTTGACCAGTCGGACTGGTTGAGCATTTTTTTTTTTGGACCACGAGGCTTGCAGGGTAAGTATGGGTGACTTTGTCTGTTGGGGAGAGGGGGAGGTGGTACAGGTGTGGCTGTCGAGTGTTGGTTAGCATGGAGTCTTTTCATGCTTTATTCCAGTTTTCTGGTGTTGGAGCGTGTTGGCTGACAGCCTTGGGATCTGGAACTTATATTGGAAAAAAAGGAAGAGGAGAGAAAGAGCTCTGGAATGCAGGCCATGTGCGGGGAGTGCTTAAGGGAGTATCTTGATGATGATTTTCCTCATCCAGTTGTGCTGCAATATTGGGGAAAAGCTGATGGCTATGGAATACGGCTCTTGGCAGTGAAGAGCTCCGAGTGGGTGTTTCTTGGTTTGAGGTCACAGACTTGCGATTGTAAAGGTTGCTGCCTTTTCGGTTTGTGCAGGGAGGTGCTGTATTTGCGATGGTGGTGGCTTCATCTTTTGGTGCTCTGACAGTTGGAAGAGGTGTAGTTGGGCTGGCGGAGGCTTTTTTGTGTGCTGCTGGCTTGTTTGGTGACTTGGCTATGCTCCGGCATGAGCAGTGGGGAACCGGCCAGTCGGAGGTTCATGCGGATGCAGTCCCTAGCTGTGGACCTTTGTCTGGTGTGATATTCCCCTTTTCCTCACCCAGAGAGTAAAAGCAAAAAAAAAATAAAATTTGTGCTCCCTGATTGGAGCGAATGTTGAGGGGAACGGGACAATTCTGCTTTCAGTGGTTTCTGAGTAATTGGCGCAAAGTCCCAAGTGGCTACATTTTTTCAACTTTGCCAAAGAGTTGCGAATCTTTAATTCAATGATTTTTGATAAAGCATTGGTAAATTGGGATCTCTAGAAATGTGTTTTATTATAAAGACATAGTTTGCAGCTGACAGATGCTGCTATGGTGTGTTCCTTTGCCTCAATTGGTGTGGCCACATTGTGGCGTACATTATTTAAAAAAAAGGGGGGGGTGCACATTTATGATGAGGCTATTAGTCCCTTTTTTAAAGGGATGGTTGGGTGCTGCTATTTTCTGGATGGTATTGATAATTTGGTGGGGAACCAAGGAAAGCGTGGTACATGTCTTGGCTATCTTGGCAACACCAACACTGGGCCTGAGTTTTTTCTAGGGCGTGAAATTTTGAGAGATGATTTTCAGGGTGTCCAAGTGATGATTTGTTGGATGTGGCTGTGCATCTCTCACTTTTCTCAAATAATTGTTTTAAGCATGGCCATTTTGCAGTGGCTGTTTTGCGCATGCCTTGTTTCGCTCAGCAGCACATTTTGATTTACATTTGTTAACCATAAAAGTCCAACTGGACACAAGTCCATTTTTTCAGTGGAGGTCCAGGGACAAAGGCTCTGCTGTGAAAACAAACACATAATACAGTCAGTTTTAATAAAATTCCATATGCACTCAAATAATCTTTGATTTTCTTTGTCCATGGCACTATTTAATTCCTTACAAGACACAGCATGTCTGTGAAGTCTTTAAATCATTGCGATTTCAGAAACGTCAGTCATTTCCAATGATTATCACCAAATAATCCTTGTAGTAGACCTTCGTTCTCGCCCAAGAATTTCAACAGGCAGTGCTTTGGACAGGCCTATTTCTGTGCTCCTGGTTAATTGTCTTGCGCATTTTTTGTGTGGCTTTCATGGCAGAGAAAGAGTACTTTGGGATTTTTGTTTTAATCCATGGTACTCTTGGGCTTTGAAAACGTTACTTTGCTTATCATAATGTTTTGCAATGTGGCTCACGCTGGGTTGGCCATATATTTTGAAGGTAATGGTTGTAAGTCTTGATGGATATTTTATTTTGCTGTGTATTTGTTTTGAATTTAGGTAGATGGTAGGTGGCATGTCCTGTTAGTGTTGAAATAAACATGTTTCACATGTTGTGTATGTCTGTACTGTGGTACCAGCGTTTCTCAGTTTATGTGAAGTTCTGGGTGTGTTTGATAGCAGGCTGGGGCTAACAGGCCCTTATTTATGGGTGACTAAAGGGACATTAGGTTTGACTAATGCATTCTTCGTTTTGGCTAGGTAATGTTCGTAGTTACCAACATAGACATAAATGGATAACCAAATCAAAGTAGACTAGTCTCACCTTTTTCACATACAGTGTGTGAGGATTATTTTATATTTTGTAGTGTAAATTTTTAATTAAGTAAGCTTCTTATATTTTGTGCAATATGTTTACAGGAAAGAGCTTGCTGGTGGTGGTGTACCATGAGTTCCAATCAGCTTACAAGCACAATAGCTCCATGCAGATTACAAGTGAGTCATACCTTTCATTTGTACAGATTTTCAGAGAATGTCCAGATTTTGCTTCATATTTTTGCTTCATCTTTCATAAAATTGTGGTTTTCTAGCAAATCATTGAAGATTTATGTCAGAAAATGGCAGACATTTGAGTTGGTGACTTCAAACCCTTCAGAAAAGTCATGCTAATGGAAAACTTGTGGTTCTATTTACTTTCAAAGTCTGTGTCTGGGCCTTAGTTCCCCATTATTTATGATTTTGTCTAGAATTCTGTTATAAGAGGTGTAAGGCAGGAGTGTGTTTCATGGGTAAAAGTATATCGGCTTGGTAATCGCTGTAATTGTACATGAACGAACTGCAATTAATGGTCGGTGAGAGATTTATTCTCAGCCGATAACTCAAAATAGTTCATAGGTGTGTACTAGGCCTGCAGCCTTTACAAGCTTAGCCCATAGAAGTGCCCTGGCATCATGCCGCCATTAGTTCCCGGTGCCTCTATCAAGTAGAGCCACTGGAGTAATCCCCAGGATGAACTTTCCCTTTCCCATCCACTCATCAAGATTTCTCTTGTAAAGGGCCAGTGAGGTGCTCTGCTTGACATGTATGGAAGTCTATTCCAGAGCATGGGCAGTCTCTGGGTTATGAACCTGACCCTCCAGCAGGTTCTGTTGATTGTGGTAATGAGGCCGAGGTCACTGGAACATGTGGTGCGGAGGGACTGGGATTTCTTTAGGTGTAACATTTCGAACAGGGTTGGGTCAGACATGGCTTTCTAAGTCATGCAGAGATCACCTCTTAATAGACGATATGAGATAGAGAGAAACTGGAGTTTTTTGAGTCTGTCCATGTAGGGCATGTGTTTAAGGCCTATGAATCTTTGTGAGGAACTTCTGTGGCCTTTCCAGCTGTTGCAGGTGTTTAGTGAGATACATTGCAAATGGGGCATTATACTCAATGATTGGTCTAATGAGGGAAGAGTAGAGAGAGATGATGACCTCTTTCTTCCAGGATGCAAAACCCTTGGTAATGAGAAGTGCCACATAGAAGGACTTTCTGACCACAGTGGCAATGTGGTGGTCGAAAGAGAGGATGCGGTCAACCTGTGACCCCAGATCTCTTAACACCTTCAGTGTTCAGTGGGCTACCATCAATATGGTAATTAGTGTGAACTGAGTTTTTCCCAAAGGGAATGACGAAGCATTTTTTGGCATTAAGCTTAAGGCCATGGTTTCAACACCAGTTGTTGGTCTCAGTGAGGCCTTTCTGTAGGATGTCTACATCACTTGGGGAGATGATAATGGCTCCCAGCTTGCAGTCATCAACAAACTTGGTCAGCCAGAGTCCCTCCGTGTTGGCCTGGACTTCTGATAAGTAGATATCAAACAGGAGAGGACCCAGGACGGATCTCTGTAGAACTTCGCTCATGACAGGTTGGCAGTCTGACTTGGAGTCTACTGCTTTCACACTGTTGGTTCAATCTGTGAATCAATTTGCAACCCACCTAGTGATATAGGGGTTGATGCCTAGTTTGGTGAGTCTATCAATAATTACTGAGTGGGGGATGGTATCAAAGGCTTTGGCCAGATCGTGGTAGGCTGTATGAACTGCCTTGCCCTCATCCACAGCTCTGGTGACGGACTCAAAAACGTCAACCACGTTGAGCAAGCATGATCTACCCTTCACAAAACCAAATTGCATGGGATCCACAGTTTGGAGATTCTGTATATCCTTGTTAATTAGGTTCATGATGATGCACTCCATAGCCTTATATATCAGACTCATAAGGCTAATGGGGTGATAATTCCCAGGCTCTGAAGTCACTCACCCTTTATGGAGAGGGATGACTGTAGCAGTGCGCCATTCTGTAGGGACAAAGCCTGAGGTGAGGCTGTGATTGAACAGGGCACACAGGTGTAATCCCAGTTGACTTTGTAGTTTACGTAGAACACGGCCAGGGAAATTGCCGGGTCCCATGGAAGCTGTATTCTTGGCCTTGGACAATGCAGCTTTAACCTGTGCTGCAGTAATGCTGGGTGCCTGCCATTCTTCCGGTATTGTGATTGGTCCTTTGGGGGGGGGGGTAAAGCTGGTACTGAATCTGTTGGCCAGTATGTTGGCAATATCTGTTGGCTCTGTACAGAAGGTACCACTGTGCAGTAACTCAGAGCAAATCTGGGTATTGCCGTGGAGATTCTTGATACAACTCTAGAAGGATTTGTGGTTGACTTTTAGTGTCTGCCACAATTCTGCCTTCATAGCTAGCTTTAGAGGTTTTGATGAGGGATCTCAACTTTTTGTTGAGGCTAATAAGGGAGTTTTTCCAGTCTTGGGACTTTACCTTTTTCTGCAACAGTTTCTTCCTTTTGTTGTAGAGTTTGTTACTGGCAGGGGACCACCAGATTGGCTTCCTTTTTTTGGAGGAGAGCATCTTGGTTCTGTTGGGTATGGCTAGTTCCATGCATTTATGTACGTGTTTGTACACTGCACTGGTGTATGATTCGGAGGTCATGCACCTATCTTCCATTTGCATGAGTGCTGTGAAGTTGGCTACCTCTGTTTTTAGAAGTCCAAAGTCAGCTTTGGAGAAGTTTTTCATGATGGTTACCTTTGCTGGTGGTGTGAGTAAAATGTGGATTTCCATGATAATTAGTTTGTGGTTGGATCTAACCAGGGAGGAATTGACTATTGGTGTTGAGCAACGGTCGCCCATGTTAGTAATAACCAGGTCAAGGATGTTGCTTCCTCTAGTGGGGGTAAGAATGAGCTAGTCCAGCACATTGGAATTAATGAATTCCAGGAAGCGTTGGGCAAGTGTATTGGTGCATGAGTAATTTTCCCAGTCGATGGAGGGGTAGTTGATGTCACCCAGTATGAGAGTGTTGGGTTGGACACTAATAGTTGCCAGGGTGCTTAGGAATGTGGAATGAGAGTCTTGGAACATGGTTGGGGACCTATTATCAGGCCACGACTTGAATCACCGTCTTACCCACTGTTAGTTACACCTGAAGTATCGCTGATGTGTTACAGGTTTATAGGTTGGTATTAGGCTATCTGCCCAAAGGTATTTATAAGCCTAGCCACAATGTGTTGGCTTTCGCCACCCCCTTAGATTAGTTCCCTGTGCCTCTGTCCAGCAGAGCCACTGAAGTGATCCCCAAGGTAAACTTTCTGTTTCCCATCCACTCGTCAAGGTTTCTTTTGAAGAGTGTTAGCAAGGAGCTCTGCCTAATGTAGACTAGGATCTTGTTCCAAAGCATGGGAAGTCTCTGGGATAGGAATCTATCCCTCCAGCATGTCCTATTTATTGTTGTGGTGAGGTTTAGATCCCTAGAGCATGTGGCTTGAGGGGATAAGGTTTTCTTTAGGTGGAGCATGTCCATCAATTCTGGGTTGGACATGGCCTTGTATGTCAGGCAGAGATCACCTCTGAGTAGACAGTATGCAACGGAGTACAACTGGAGTTTCTTCAATCGAGCCGCATAGGGCATCTGTTTGAGGCCAGTGATCCTCTTGGTGAGGTACTTCTGTGGTCTTATCAGCTGTTGCAGGTGTCGTGTAAGGTACATCCCAAATGGGGCATTGTACTCTATGATGGGTCTGATGAGTGATGAGTAGAGGGGCACGATGACCTCTTTTGATCTGGATGCGAACCATTTTGTGATTAGGTGGGCCACGCAGAAGGATTTTCTAACCACTTTGGCAATGTGATTATCAAAGGTGAGATTACTATCTACTTGGGTCCCCAGATCCCTTATTAATCTTCCGTATTTAGGGGATTACCATCTATGTGGTAGTTTTGGGTACTTTGTTTTTTCCAAGGGGGATGACTATGCACTTTTTACCATTTAGCTTGAGGCCATGATTTTGACACCAGGTATCCGTCTCAGCTAGACCCTTTTGGAGGATGTCTGTGTCAGCCAGAGAAGTCAATTATAGCCCCTAGTTTGCAGCTGTCTGTGAACTTGGTCAGCCATAGTCCTCCTGTGCTTGCCTGTACCTCTGAGAAGTATATGCTGAACAGGAGGGGTCCTAGGGCTGAGCCCTGGGGAATGCCACTTTTAACCAGTTTAGAGTCAAACCTAACTCCCACAACTCTCACCATGTGGGTTCTGTCTGTGAGTCAGTTGGCAACCCATCTTGTGACGTAGAGGTTTATGTTCAGGCTGGTGAGCTTGTCTATAATACCAGAATGAGGAATGGTGTCAAAGGCCTTAGCAAGGTCTAGGTAGGCTGTGTGGACCACCTTTCCCTGGTCTATATCTTTGGTAACTGTCTCAAAGAAGTCCACCAGGTTTAGGAGGCATGATCTGCCCTTAACAAAGCCAAACTGGGTAGGGTCCAGTGTTGGAGGTTCCCAATGTCTCTGTTAATGAGTTCCATGATGATGCGCTCCATAGCCTTGCAGACCAAGCTAGTCAGGCTTATAGGGCGATAGTTCCTGGGGTCTGTTGTGGCTCCACCTTTGTGGAGCGGAATAACCGTTGCTGTGCGCCACCCGTTGGGTATGTAGCCTGTGGAGAGGCTGAGTTTGAACAGTGTGTTTAGGTGAGGGGTTAGTTCGTCTTTGAGCTTGTGTAGGACGCAGCCTGGGACACCGTCCAGTCCCATTGATGCTGTGTTTTTGGCTTTGGAGAGGGCTGTTTTAACCTGAGTGTCTATGATTTCAGGGACTCTACATTCTTCTGGTATGGTTATGGGCTCTTTTGGGGGTAAGAGGGGGGTGAAGTTTGTGCTGAACTTGTCTGCCAGGATGTTGGCGGTATCGGTCGGTTCAGTGTATTTTGTGCCATTCTGCACCAACATCGAGCAGATCTGAGCATTGCCACTTAGAGTCTTGACATAGCTAAAGAATGCCTTGTGGTTATCTTTGGAGTCCTTGGCAATTTTTCTTTCAAAGCTCGCCTTGGATGATTTTATGAGGGATCTTAGTTTTTGCTGATAATAATCAGGGATGTCTTCCCTTTTTGGGATTTTACTCTTTTCTGTACTAGTTTCCTCCTTCTATTGTATAGCTTGTTTATGGCAGGAGTCCACTAGACTGGTTTCCTTTTCTTGGAGGAGTGAGTCTTGGTTTTGCTTGGGATGGCACGATCCATGCATTCTTGTAGCTGCCCCTAGAATGCATTAGTAAAAGATTTTGCAACTTGGACAGTGTTATCCTTCAGCATGGGGGCTTTGAAACTTTCCACCTTGGTCTTAAGTAATGTGAAGTTTGCTTTTGAAAAGTTTTTCATGGTGGTTTTCTTGTCCAGGGGTGGGGGCGGAATATGGATATCCAAAGTGATTTGTTTATGGTGAGATCTAACCAGTGAGGGGTTGACCTCTGGTGTGGAACACTGGTTGCCCATGTTGGTGATGACCAGATCCAATATGTTGTCACCTCTGGTGGGAGTGCTGACCAGTTGAACCAGGGCGTTTGAGTTTATAAAGTCTAGGAAAAGTTGGGCAAGGGAGTTAGTACTTGAGTAGTTCTCCCAATTTGGTAGGACCTTTATGTTTCCCAGTGTTTCCAGAAATGCGGAATGGTGGTCCTGGGACATGTTGGGTGATCTGTAGCAAGCTACAATTTGAAATGCAGTTTTGCCCATTGTTAGTTGCACGTGGATGATCTCTGAAGCATCGTGCTGTGCCACTAACCTGGAGGTGTGTGTATCCTTGATGAATATGGATACGCCCTCGCCTTTTGTATTTTGGTTTGGGTTCTGTGGCCAAAATGTGTGGTATGAGTTGTAGCCTGGTAGTGCTGGGATGCTCTCTGGAGCCTTAAACCAGGTTTCTGTTACTGCACATATATCGATTTTCTCCATACTGAGGAGTGCCTCGAGTGCATGCATTTTGAGGTTTAGATTTCTGGCACCGAGTAGCATTACCCTCAGTTTTTTGTTCCTTGTGCTATTTACGGCGGTGGGTTTGTCTTTTGAGCCTTGCCTAAAAAAGGAACTATGGGGGGGGGGCATTATGCTGGGCTACTAGTCTGGAGGTGTGCATATCCTTTATGAATATGGAGATGCCACCACCTTTAGACCTTTGGTCCATTTTCTGGGGCTGAAAGGAGTGGAATGAGTTATAGCCTGGTAACACAGTGGTGCTTTCTGCTGCTTTAAACCAGGTCTCCATTACAGACCAAATGCCGATGTTCTCCAGTTTGAGGAGTGGTTCAAGTGAGTGCATCAGGTTTCCACATAGTATTCAGATGTTGCCTTAATTTTGGTCTGTTCTTCATAGAACGTGGGGTTGTCTGGTCAATTACTCTGGCGAAATAATGCCATACATCTCAGTTTTGTATTCCATATTTCTCAGCCACAGCATGATAATACCAGTTCAGTTAAGCTAGCAAATTACTGATTTTATAGGAACAGTATTATAAGATCTGTCACTATTGTAGGCCTTTGTCCTCCCATTATTTTAAGCTCTCAGATTCTTGCATTAAGAGGCAGAGAAGAACGGACTCAAAGTCTATTTAAAAAAAAAAAAAAACGGGCGGGGGGCATGTTTTTGTTTTTGGCAGGCAGTGGGATGATCAGGAGGTTACACGGGAGTGTGCAGGCAAAGGCAGGCATTTTAGTGCACACTTTGATTGTGGAGGGTGCAGGCAAGGGCAGGCATTTGAGTGTAGACTTTGAGTGTTTTTTTTTTCTCCATGGAACTTGAGGGAGCATGGACCTTGGTGACCTCAGATGGCGGTATTGCACTCTTAGCCATCGCAAGTCATTGCTGTTAGATGCTTGTAGAGCAAAGCAGTTCAATGCAGAAGCTGGCAGGGTTTAATGTGGTCATTAAGAAGCAATGGTTGTGTGTGTTTTATGCTTTTTTCCTTTCTTTTGTAGGTGGGGAGGCACAGAGTGGACCTCAGTCAATGGCCAGAATGAAGGAGGTGATGAATGTTGTTGCAGTGGATGTCTAGTTGCCAGTGTGGAGCTTAATGAGGCCACAAATGGCAGTTTGTAGCGTGAGCAGTGGTCTGAGGGAAGCGGAGTTGCAAGGTAATGGATTCTGCTGTAGTGGATGCTCTGGTGGCTGGAGTGGGGTATGGCACAATTGACACAGGTACTTATTTAGGACATAATTCCAGTGGCTCATTCAAGCTGCTAGGAGTGGTATGGTTCAAGATTACTGTGCCATCAGGTACGCTTGAGGTACATTAGGGGCATTGGGGGGAGGTGTAGCAGGTTTTAGTTAGCATTAAGGGGATTTTGTGGGGGAATTACCAACAGCTGAGTATGGGTTGGTTTTGGAATTGCCAGGTAATGAGGTTTCTGGTAATTTTCACATGGTAGGTGCGCGGCTGGGCAAGTTGGATTTGGGTGGAGTTTTTGGGGTGCATTTACAGTTATATATTCAGGTTACTGTGTTGGTTGAGGGTCCGTGATCTGATATTGTGATAGGAAGCTGATATGGTTCATAAGGCTTGGTAGGTATTGGCAATATTTCATACTAGGTTAGTGTTTAGATGGAGTACTACAAGAACCATTTCATTTATGCTTGAGGGAATTTGTAGGTAGGGTTTGTTGAAGCATTGTAGGCATAAGGGTGTTTTTGGTAGATTTTGGGAGCAGGGTGCTTTGTATACATGGGTGATAGTGGGGTTTAAGCATGGCATGCATTTAGAGTTTTACAGCAGTTTGCATATCCTACTTCTTTGTCGTGGCTAGGATTTTTAGCCAGGAGGGGTTTTAGGAGGTATTGACTTTGGAGGTGTTTAAGGTTATGCAGGTGTTAGATGTTTCTAGCACATAGCACCTTAATCAGGAGCACAGTAATGGGCTGTCATGAACTTGGTTGGTTTCAGTGGTTGATGGGTAGGCTTGCGTTGAGTGGGTAATAGGGACATATGTTGAATACTTTAAGATGGGTTTTCCGTGATGATTGGTCTGAAGATTTGAGTTCGGGGGTTATAGTTTCTCCGACATTTTGTTATTGCTATAGGTGGTCATTTTGGCAAGGTTTGGAGGTCAGCAAAGATGAGAATGACTTTACATGCTGTGGTTGTATAGGACAGTCGGAGGGATAGCTGGATGACTTGGACGATTATTATATAAGGCTGTGGTTATGGGTTGGTTGCTTAAATGTCAAGATGGCTATTTAAACATTTTACATTTATAATGGACAGTTTGTGTGGCATCAGGATTGTTATAGTGCTGACAAAGGGATTTCATTTGGTTATTACTTTCATTTTGGTGGTAAAAGTGGGGATACAAGGTGGTAAGAAAGTAGGCGGTCGCCTATGCATAGTTTTAGTGGTGGTGGGTTTAGGGATTGCTTTTCCAGTTGGCTGGTAATGTCTTTTGAATCCTCCTGAGGCTTCCATTGGTCATGAGGTATGGATTATTTAGTTCATATGTAGTGGTCATGCTAGGCTAGGAGGTTATGGTTTGTTCCATTAGCATAAGAAAGGGATAATTGGTTGTTTCAGTGTTTTGGGTAACTGGCTATTTTGCTATTTATTGCTATTAAATGGAAGTTGGAAAAGGGATATGTGGTTATTACTTCTCTGGGCAGTGAAATGGGGTTGCAATCTGATGTGAGGGTGTGTAATTGTCATTGCATGGTTTCAAGTGGCAGTGGGCTCAAGGTCATTGTTTAACTGGCCCAGGTACTGTTGGCTTGCCAAGAGTGGGTACACCGAATGATGTTTGGCTTTATGAGGTTTATGGTGAGAGGGGGAACAGCCTGGTCAGGCTGGTGGCAGAGAAGAGAGGCAGGCTTGCCCCTCTTCTGTTCCCCCTCTGGTGTTGGATGTGCAATTCAATAAGTTGGGAAAGAAAGTGAGCGGTTACTCTGTTGGATATGTTAATAAGCAAGCACAGATGCTTATTTGGATGGGGGTGTAATTCAATAAACTTAAGGTGAGCGGGATAAGGCTGTCTTGTTAGTGCAAAGATAAGTGTGCAAGTGGGGGACACTGCTTATCAAGGGTGAATGGTTATGCTGCCCTTATTGTTATTTTATGTTTACTTCCATGTATGTTATTATCACCTGTGTCATGTTCTGGTTGAAATTTATAACTACTGGTTAACAAACATATTTATGGAAGTTTAATAAAGGTCGTCAAATGTCATTCAGTGTTGTGTGTTTATTGAAGTGGACCAGGGCAAATATCACTGAAACAGTTAGATCAAATGTAAAAATATACACTTCTATCAGCATTGTATTTCAGAAGGTTTAGAAGCAAGCCAAATTTTGTAATCACTGGCACAAGGAAGCTCTGAGCAGAATTTGTAATTCTTTTATATCAGCAGGATGAAATACTTTATAGAAGTTAAACCCAGAGGCCAATCAGATAAAAACACAAATGTTATTGACCAGTAGTAAATAAAATGGAGAGAGATATCACAACAGAAGCATGGCAATCAACCTAAAAGCAGTACACTAATAACAAGGGAACAATACAGGCAAAAACTGTGATAATAAATGCAACACAGACTTGTTAAATATCAATGAAACAGAACAAATGCAAAAATGATAGTTACATCAGCTTTGTATTTCAGTTGGTTTAGAAACAAGGCAAATCTGGTAGCCACAGCTACAAGGAAGCTATGAGCAGAATTTGTAATTCTTTTATGCCACCAAGATGAAGGACTTTTCTGAAGTTAAACCCAGAGGAATATCAGATAAAAACATAAACACTATTCGGTGGTAAAGAAAATGGAGACGTATCAGAAGAGAAGCACGCTCCTCACCAGTAGTAAATAAAATGCAGAGAGATATTAGAACAAAAGCAAAGTAATCAACAACCTAAGAACAGTAATAAAAACAGTAATTAGCAACCAATGCAGGCAAAAGCAGTGATAAAAAATACATGCAGCATAGAGTTATTAAATATAACTGAAACAGAGGAAATGCAAAACAATAATACTTATATCAGCTTTGTATTTCAGATGGTTTATAATAAACCAAATCTTGTAGCCATAGGCACAAGGAAGCTCAGAGCAGAATTTGTAATTCCTTCATACCAGGAAGACGAAATAATTTTCTGCAGTTAAACCCTGAGGCCAATCAGATAAAACACAAGCACTATTTACCAGCAGTAAATAAAATGGAGACAGATATCAGAACAGAAGCAAGGCAATCAACAACCTAAGAGCAGTACAGTAACAAGGGAACAATGCAGGCAAAACAGTGATAATAAATGCAGCACAGAATTAATAAATATCACTGAAACACAGCAAATGCAAAAACAATATACTTGTATTAGCTTTGTATTTCAGATGGTTTAGAACCAAACCAAAGATTGTAGCCACAGGCACAAGGACGCTCTCAGCAGAATTTGTAATTCTTTTTTTTTACCAAGATGAAAGACCTTTCTGAATTTAAACCCAGAGGCCAATTAGATAAAAACAGAAATGCTACTCAACAGTAGTGAATAAAACGGAAACAGATATCAGAACAGAAGCATGCTATTCACCAGTCCAGTAGTAAATAAAATGGAGGAAGATATTAGTAACAAGCAAACAAGACAAGCAGCACAATTATATATCAATGAAACAGTTGGTGAAAATGCAAAAAAAAAAAAAAAATAGTTATATCAGCTTTGTATTTCAGATGGTTTAGAAGCAAGTCAAATATTGTAGCCATAAGCACAAGGAATCTCTGAGCAGCATTGTTAATTCTTTTACAGCAGCAAGATGAAAAACTTTTCAGAAATGAAACCCAGAGACCAATGAGATAAAAGCACAAATGCAGTTTACCTGTATTAGTTAAAATGGAGACAGATATCAGAACAGAAGCAAGGCAATCAACATCATAAGAGCAATACAGTAATAACATGAGAAAAATGCAGACAGAAAAACAGTGATAATAAAACGCAGCACTGTTATTAAAAAGACACTGAAACAGAGCAAATGCAGAATAATATATAGTTATAACAGCTTTGTATTTCAGATGGTTTAGAAACAAGCCAAATCTTGTAGCCATAAGCATAAGGTAGCTCTGACCAGAATTTGTAATTCTTTTATACCAGCAGGATGAAAGGCTTTTCAGAAGTTAAACCCAGAGGGAAATCACATAAAAACACAAAAGCTACTGACCAGTAGTAAATAAAATGGAGACAAATATCAGAACAGAAGCAAGGCAGTGGACAACCTAAGAGCAGTACAGTAACAAGGGAACAATGCAGGCAAAAACAGTGATAATAAATACATTCAGCACAGTTGTTAAATATCACAGAAACAGACCAAATGCAAAAAAATAAATGCAGCACAGTTAACAAACATCACTGAAACAGAGGAAATGCAGAAAAAATATATACTTATATCAGCTTTGTATTTCAGATGGTTTACAAGTTAAGCCAAATCTTGAAGTCAGAGGTATAAGGAAGCTATGAGCAGAATTTATAATTATTTTATACCAGCAAGATCAAACACTTTTTGAAGTAAAAACCAGAGGTCACTCAGATAAAAACACAAATGCTATTCACTGGTAAATAAAATGGGGACAGATATCAGAACACAAGCAAAGCAATCAACAACTAAGAGCAATACAGTAACAAGCAAACAATGCAGGCAGAAAAATAGTGATAATAAATACATGCAGCACAGTTATTAAATATCACTGAAACAGACCAAATGCAAAAAATATACTTATATCAGCTTTGTATTTTAGATGATTTAGAAAGAAAAAACATCTTGTAGACACAGTCACAAGGCAGCTCTGAGCAGAATATGTAAGTCTTTTATACCAACAAGATGAAAGACTTTTCTGAAGTTAAATCCAGAGGCCAATGAGATAAAAACACAAACTACTGACCAGTACTAAATAAAATGGAGACAAATATCAGAACATAAGCAAGGCAGTCAACAGCAAGAGCACTATAGTAACAGGCAAACAATATAAGCTAAAAAGCAGTGATAATAAATAAATGTAACACAGTTATTAAATATCACTGAAACTGAGCAAATGCAAAAAATGTATTTATATCAGCTTTATATTTCAGATCATTTAGAAGGAAGCCAAACATTGTAGGTATGGGCACATGGAAGCTCAGAGTATAATTTGTAAATTTTTTGATACCAGCAAGGTGAAAAACTTTTCTGAAGATAAACCCAGAGGCCAATCAAATACAAACACAAATGCTATTCATCATCTTCTTTTGGCTTATCCCAGTTAGGGGGCCCCACAGTGGAACAACGGTCTGCAGAACAATTGGCAGTTGATTTTATGGTGTCGAGTTACCAGCACGGTGCCCAACCTTCCACAGAAGGCACACACTCACACCTAGGGCCAATTGAGAGTGTCCAATCCACCTACAGCATGTCTTTGGGATGTGGGAGGAAACCGCAGTACCTGAAGGAAACCCATGTGACCACAGGGAGGACATACAGACTCCACAAAGAAGGCACCCCAGCCAGGAATTGAACTGGAGAGCCTCTTGCTGTGAAGCAGCAACACTAACCGCTGCTCTACCGCGACCACCCACAAATGCTATTGACCAGTACTGAAGAAAATGGAGAGAGAGATCAGAACAGAAGCAAGGCAATTGACAATTTAACATCAATACAGTAACAAGGGAACAATACAAGCAAACACAGTGATAAATGCAACACGGAGTTACTAAATATCACTGAAACAAGAGCAAATGCAAAAATAAATTATATATATATATATATATATATATATATATATATATATATATAAATATATATATATATATACACACACACACACACACATCAGCTTTGTATTTCAGATGGTTTAGAAGCAATTCAAATCTTGTAGCCGCAAGCACAAGGAATCTGAGCAGAATTTGTAATTCTTTTATACCAGCAGGATAAAAGGCTTTTCAGAAGTCAAACCAAGATGCCAACTAAGATAAAAACAAAAATGCTATTCACCAGTAGTAAATAAAATGGAGACAGATACCAGAAAAGAGGCAAGACAATCAACATCCTAAGAGCAGTACAGTAACAAACAAACAATGTAGGCAGAAAAACAGTGGTAATAAATAAATGCAACACAGAGTTATTAGATATCACTGAAACAAAGTAAATGCAAAATATATATATACTTATATCAGCTTTGTATTTCAGATCGTTCAGAAAGAAGCCAAATCTTGCAGCCACAGCTACAAGGAAGCTATGAGGAGAAGCTGTAATTCTTTCATACCCAGCAAGATGAAAAACTTTTCTGAAGTTAAACCCAGAGGGAAATCAGATAAAACACAAACTCTATTCACCAGTACTAAACAAAATGGAGAGAGATATCAGAACAGAAGCAAAGCAATCAACAACCTAAGGCAAACAATTCAGGCAGAAAAGCAGTGATAAAAAATGCAACATAGAGTTATTAAATATCACTAAAACAGAGCAAATGCAAAGAAATATATACTTATAATAGCTTTGTATTTCAGATGGTTTACAAGTAAGCCAAATCTGGTAGCCATGGCCACAAGAAAGCTCCGAGCACAATTTTTATTTTTTTTTATACCAGCAAGATGACAGACTTTCCTGAAATCAAACCCAGAAGGCAATCAGATAAAAACACATTCCTGAAATCAAACCCAGAAGGCAATCAGATAAAAACACAAACACTACTGACCAGTAGTAAATGAAATGAGGGCATATAACCGAACAGAAGCAAGGCAATCAGCAACCTAAGAGCTGTACAGTAACAAGCAAAATTGCAAGCAGAAAAACACTGATAATAAATAAATGCAAAACACAGTTAAGTATCACTGAAACAGAGCAAATGAAGCTAATAGAAGGAGGAAACTAGTACAGAAAAGAGTAAAATCCCAAGAAGGGAAGACATCCCTGATCATTATCAGCATGAAGATTCTGATGAAGTCTCCGTTGTAAGGAGACGAAAGCGCTTAATCGATACATGCTACTGATTTTGGACTTTGTTTTTTGTTTGGTGAAGTGATTTTCTGGATTAAAGTACTTGATATCTCTCGAGTGGTCTGCCTGCTTTACCAACAGAAGGATAACCTTCATTGTGCCGGAGACTTTTTTGTGATTATCAGCATGAAACTATGTTCCCTCATAAAATTACCCAAGGCTAGCTTCGAAAGGAAAATTGCCATGGACTCCAAAGATAACCACAAGGCATTCTTTAGCTATGTCAAGAATCTAAGTGGCAATTCTCAGATCTGCTAGGAGTTAGTGTAGAATGGCACAAAATACTGAACTGACCAATATAGCCAACATTCTGGCAGACAGGTTCAGAGCAAACTTCACCCCCCTCTCACTGCCCAAAGGGCCCATAACTATACCAGAAGAATGTAGTGCCCCTGAAATCACAGACACTCAGGTTAAAACAGCCCTCTCCAAAGCCAAAAACACAGCATCAATGGGACCGGACAGTCCCAGGCTGTGTCCTACATGAGCTCAAAGATGAACTATCCCCTCACCTAAACACACAGTTTAAACTCAGCCTCTCCACAGGCTACGTGCCCACAGAGTGGTGCACAGCAACGGTTATTCCGCTCCACAAAGGTGGAGCCACAACGGACCCCAGGAACTATTGCCCTATAAGCCTGACTAGCTTGGTCTGTAAAGCTATGCAGCGCATCATCATGGATCTCATTAACAGAGACATTGGGAACCTCCAAACACTGGACTCTACCCAGTTTGTCTTTAAGGGCAGATCATGCCTCCTAAACCTGGTGGACTTCTTTGAGACAGTTACCAAGGCTATAGACGAAGGAAAGGTGGTCCACACAGCCTACCTAGCCCTTGCAAAGGCCTTCAACACCATTCTCCACTCAGGTATTATAGACAAGCTCACCAGCCTGAACATAAACCCCTATGCCATGAGATAGGTTGCCAACTGGCTCACAGACAGAACCCACATGGAAAGAGTTGGGGGAGCTAGGTCTGACTCCAAACCGGTTACAAGTGGTGTTCCCCAGGGCTCAGTCCTAGGACCCCTCCTGTTCGGCATATACTTCTCAGGCAAGCACAGGAGGACTATGGCTGACCAAGTTCACAGATGACTGCAAACTAGGGGCTATAACTGACTGTTCGGCTGACACAGAAATCCTCCAAAAGGGTCTCACTGAGACAGATACCTGGTGTCAAAACCGTGGTCTCAAGCTAAATGCCAAAAAGTGCATAGTCATCCCCTTTGGAAAAAACAAAGTATCCACAAACTACCACATAGGTGGTAGCCCCCTAAATACAGAGGACGTAATAGGGGATTTGGGGACCCAAGTAGATAGTAACCTCTCCTTTGATAAAAACATTGCCAAAGTGGTTAGAAAATCCTTCTATGTGGCCTACCTAATCACAAAAGGGTTTGCATCCAGATCAAAAGAGGTAATTGGGCCCCTCTACGCATCATTCATCAGACCCACCATAGCCATTTGGGATGTACCTTACAAGACACCTACAACAACTGGAAAGACCACAGAAGTACCTCACCAAGAGGATCACTGGCCTCAAGCAGATGCCCTATGCAGCTCGACAGAAGAAACTCCAGCTGTACTCGGTTGCATATCGCCTACTCAGAGGTGATCTCTACTTGACATACAAGGCCATGTCCAACCCAGAATTAATGGACATGCTCCACCTAAAGAAAACCATATCCCCTCGGAGCCACATGCTCCAGGGATCTAAACCTCACCAGAACAATAGGATGTGCTGGAGGGATAGATTCCTGTCCCAGAGACTTCACATGCTCTGGAACAAGATTCCAATCTGCATTAGTCAGAGCTCCTCGCTAAACCTCTTTAAGAAAAACCTTGTCAAGTGGATGGGAAACAGAAAGTTTACCCCAGGGATCACTTCAATGGCTCTGCTGGACAGAGGCACAGGGAACTAATCTAAGGGGGCAGCGAAAGCCAACACATTACTGCTAAGCTTATAAATGCCTTTGGGCAGATAGCCTAGTACCTGCCTATGAAAAAAAATGTACTCATATCAGCTTTGTATTTTGGATGGTTTAGAAGCAAGTCAAATCTTCTAGCCCCAGGCACAAGAAAGCTCTGAGCAGAATTTGTAATTCTTTTATAAGAGCAAGATGGCAGACTTCTCTGAAGTTAAACCCAGAGGCCAATCAGATAAAAACACAAATGCTATTGAACAGTAGTAAATAAAATGTAGAGAGATATCACAATAGAAGCATGGCAATCAACAACCTAAGAGCAATGCACTAACAAGCAAACAATGCAGGCAGAAAACAGTGATAATAAATAAATGCAGCACAGAGTTAGTAAATATCACTTAAACAGTTAAAGCAAATGCAAAAAAATACACTTATATCGGCTTTGTATTTCAGTTGGTTTAGAAGCGAACCAAATCTTTTAGCCACTTGCACAAGGAACCTCTAGGAAGAATTTGTAATTCTTTTATACAAGCAAGATGAAAGACTTTTCTGAAATTAAACCCAGAGGCCAATCAGTTAAAAACATAAATGTTATTCAACAGTAGTACATAAAATGGAATCAGATATTAGAACAGAACAAGACAGTACACAACCTAAGAACAGTACAACAACAAGTAAACAATGCAGGCAAAAAACAGTGATAATAAATAAATGCAGAAAAGTTATTAAATATCACTGAAACAATTAGAGCAAATGCAAAAAAATATATTTACCAGCTTTCAGCTTTGTCTTTTAGATGGTTTAGGCCAATCTTGAAGCCACAGGCACAAGGTGGATCTAAACAGGATTTGTAATTCTTTTATACCAGCAAGATGAAAGACTTTTATGAAGTTATACCCAGAGGCCAATCAGGTAAAACACAAATACTATACACCAGTAGTAAATAAAATGGAGACAGATATCAGAACATAAACAAGGCAATCAACAATCTAAGAGCAGTACAGTAACATTTAAACAATACATGCAGAAAAACAGTGATAATAAATAAATGCAACACAGAGTTATTAAATATCACTGAAACAGTTGCAGGAAATACGGGAAAAATACTCATATCAGCTTTGTATTTCAGATTTGCATTAGTTTAGAAGAGAAAAAAAAATCAGACAACTGGATAGAAGGCATGATCATCATAATTCCAAAGAGCAGAGCATTAACCAACTGAAAAAATCTGGCATGAAATCAGATTTCTGTCAATCCTGATCAAACTCTAGGGAAAGATAATTATTTATTTATTTTATTTATTGATTGATATTTGTTTACTAGGGTAGTGCACTGATCTCAATGTACCATTGAAATAGAATCACATAAGAAATGAACAAAACATATTTACAGAGATGAAGATATACTGAAAAACAAAACTGAAAGAATATGTGACGGTTTAGTTCAAGAAGCAGTTAACATCAAAACATGGATGGAAAAATAGAATACAGTGCATATCTGAAGATGTGAATAAAAAACTGAGAAAAGAACAGGCAAGTTTCTGCAAGGGTCGTTAATGGGGTCTATATTATGATGTCGAAAGACAAGTTCGCCAAACATGTCTTAATCGACACACAAATTTTAACCTTTTGAAAGCCGAATAGTACGCTTCAGTGAATTCTTTCCAAGGGGAAAAAAATCTCTTGGCCATACACAAACAAATCAAACTTTTGAACACAACGTAGTGAGGGGCTGTGCCCCCCACACATCACCTTAACTAAATATACCAACTCTAAGATCGCACTACAGTGGGGAAAAGGGCAAATCCCCAATGACAGCTGAGTGATTTTTCCCCCTGGGAAAAAATTAGTTGAAGGCGGCATATGGCATTTCAAAAGGTCGATATTTACATGTTGATTAAGATGTATTCGGCAAACTCATCTTTTGGCATTGTGATACAGATCCAGTTAATGTACTCAGCATCACAGAACATGTCAGAGACAACTACAGATCAACTTCATTGATTTTGAGAAAGCCTTTTACAGTTTTCTTTATGACAGCCTCTTGCACATACTAAGACCCTGCAGTATATCACAACAGATAGTTCTCCCTATCAAGAGCTTCTATGACATTACCCGCAGGATGGGCAATAGTGAGTACAACTTTGAAGTCAAGTTAGGTGCGAGAGAGATGCATGATGTCAGTATTGCTCTTCCACCTGTCATTGAATGGGTGATATGATACACAGCAGAAAACCAAGCCAGGGGCATCAGGTGGACATTATCTCTATGCAGGAGGACCCTGAAAATGTGGATGGTCTTGCATTTCACTTACACACACCAGCATATGCAGGAAAAGATGCCTTGCATCAGTACCTATGAACAAAGTTTAGCACAAAGAAATTAGAAATCATGCCACTTAACATCCCAAACCCTTCACCAATTAACGTGGATGGAGAGGACCTAGCCATATCTAAAGTGGTCACCTACCTCGGCAGTAGTGTTAGACATGATGGAGGGGCATTCAGTGACATCAATAACAGGCTGAACAAGGCTAGGAATGCCTTTAGGATGCTGAACAATTGTGGAAGTTATCTCAGTACAGCACTAACATCAACCTGAGCTGCATTCCGCACATACTCTTTTATGGATCAGAATGTTGGTGGGTGATGAAAAGAGACATCACCCTTCCACAACAGTAACTAAAACAAATCCTGCACACTTTCCAACTGCAAATCATCTGCAAGAAGGACCTGCTCAGCAAAGACAGCATGGACACCATCATTATGAGAAGAAGATTGAGATGGATAGGTCACACCATCAGAGGGGAACAAGACTCCACTGGATCCCAGAAGGCAAATAAAAGGCATGCAGGCCAAAGTTCACTTGGATATCAACTGTGGAAACATACCTGAATATACTGAACCATGACTGGAGCATTGTATAGAAAATTCCCCAAGATACACAGAAGTGTACATGCCAGATGTTTATATTTTACTATTACTATGAATATCCAAGAATAACATGCAAGGGCTCTAAACATTCTCGGACTGTACCATTATCACACCAGAACTGAACCACCACGTGCAGACAGAGAGTTATGGTGAAGCAAACCGAATGTTTACCAGGACAGTCCAGCTGAGCTAGACCCCATTTTCAGTGTAGACTGAGGATAAAAGCTCCAGGGTTAGTAACATTTATTACAGACAGTAAATGTCAATATTGTCTGTAACAGTCAAGGGTTACTCAACAGATTAACTTTCAAACTGACGAAGAAGAGGAGTGGGATAAACTGAAATTATTACAATTTACAGTTTTGTTAAGACATTTTTTCCAACAACCAGAAATAATTGCACAAACCAAAGGATGAGCAAATGTAGTGTATACAGACATATGTGGATTTGATAGAGATTTAAGTTGGCTGTCAGGCCAGCCTCCTCAGACAAGAGTCTGAGTGGCAGAGCGATGTCAGTAGGATACTGAATTAGGAAGGATAATTAGGTGCACAGTAAGGGTGGAGGACAAGAGAGGTACATGTAACAGGATAAGTGGAGACAAGGTGATGAAGACTGAAGGAATGGGATTGGGTAGAAGGTTTACATAATGTTGGGTATACTGAATAGTACATGTGCAGTTCCACTTCAAAACTTGGCACGTTTTTAGGTTTTGAAATAAAATTAGTTTGGTTACATTCATTCCTGAAATCTGAGGAAACTTAGTTCCATAGTTTGGAGAAATAAACACTAAAAGAGTTACCATGGTGATTGTTGGATTTATTTAATCTTTAGAAGTTGCAGGGTTGTGATTGGAGTTTTCTAGCTGAAGCATACTCTTTTTTTTTTTTTTTTTTTTACCAGAGAAGAGATTATTGTACATGGGAATGTGTTTGTACAAAATTTTGTGTGTAGTGTTTGTGTCTTGTTTTTTATTCATGTATGCTAGTTGGCATTGCAGTAGCCATTCTATCATTAGTATAGCTTGTCAGTCACTGCAGCTACAGCCATTCTATCTTTAGTATAGCTTGGCAGTCATTAGTTTTGTTGGGTATTTTTGCAGCATATTTGCAATTTTATGAGATCTTTGTTACAGTTTTTATAGTTAAACATTTTGCTACATTGGTGAAGATGGTGAATAATAAAACAGAGTAGGTAGAAACAGTGGGCTGTGGTACGTTGTGCTTCTTATGTTAGAATAAGCTAAGTATGTGGAGTCTGTCTAGCTTTTTATAGGTCAATAACATCAATTCCATGTCATAGTGATGTGTTTGTCAAATTGTAGTTTTACATTTATGATGCCAAGAAATTTTGTGTAGGTGACTAGTTTAATCAGTGTATTGTTTGTTGACGTGATGACCCAAACATGATGAGTTTTGTTTTATTTGGGTTTAGGAGGGTGTGTGATTCTTTAAGCAATAGTTTTATGCCTTGAAATGCTTGTAGGGTTGTAAACTGTAGTCGAGACAAAGTGTTTCTTAAGCAAATAAGGTGGCAATGATAATATCCCCCATTTTGTCACACTGAAAAGTCAATGAAGGTGGTGGTGATGAAAATATCTTTCCCCGTTATGTATCACCCTTCAATCCTCAACATGTTGTGATGACAGTACCCACATTATGTTTCACCTTGAAATTCCCTTCAAGATGGTGATGACATCTCTCCATTATTTGTCACTCAGATGCCCTTTAAGGTAGCAATGATCATACCCCCAACATCTCACTCCAAGACACCATTCAAAGAGCAGATGATGACACATCCCCATTAAGTGTCACCCTGAGATGCCTTCAAGGTGGTGATGATAATACTTTCCACTATGTGTCACCATGAGGATGACCTTCAAGATGGCACTGATGAAACCACTCCTTTGTGTAACCCCTCAAGGTGGTGGATCATGGTAACTACCCCATGGTATTCAGGGTGGCATTAATAATAATCCCCATTATGTCACATCCTGAGATGACCTTCAATGTGGTGATGCTGAAGTCCAAAGGGCAACACATAATTGATGTGGCATCTTGCCACATCTTTTATCTTTGGATGATAGACAAACTAGAGAGGAGGTCCTAAAGGAGACACATAATGGGGGGGTATTACCTCGAAGGGCATCTTAGGGTGACACATAATGGGGGTAATGCTGCAACACTGAAGGCCATTACCATGTTATGAGGTCCGAAGGGTGTCACAATGTCATTGCCATATTGAAGTGCATCTCAGGGTGACATGTAATGGGGAGTACTATCATGGATACATGATATGGTCCAAATACGGAAGCATATGGAGGATTATTACCATCACTACTTTGAAGGGCATCTCAGGGTGGCACATAATGGGTATATTATCATCTCAGGGTGACACAATTTGGGTGTATTATTTCATCAGGGTATTCTAATCCCCAAATGATGAGGTCCAAAAGGTGACACACAATGAAGTGGTATTATCATTGCCACCTTGAAGGGCATCTCATGGTGACAAATAATGGGGGGGTATTATTATCATCTTGAATGGAATCTGGTGGAGCTATTACCTTCATCACATGAAGTCAGAAGGACGCAAAATGGGGGGTATCCTCGCCATCTTAAAGGTTATCTCAGTGACACACAATGGGGGTACTGTCATTGCCACCTTGAAGGGCATCTCAGAGTGACACATAATGGGGGGTATAATCATTGCCACCTTGAAGGACACCTCAGAGCGACATGTTTGGTATTATCATTGCCACCTTGAAGGGCATCTCAAGGTGACACATTATATTACCCCTATCATTATCTTCACCAAATGATAAGGTCCTAAATGTGACAGATAATGGGGGTATTATCACTGTTACCTCAACGGGAATCTCAGAGTGGCACAATGGAGGGTAATGTCACAACCTTGAAGGGTATCTCAGGAAAACACATAATGGGGGTATTATTATTGCCCCATTATGAGGTCTGAAGGGTACCAATGGGGAGGTATTTTCATTGCCATACTGAAAGGTATCTCAGGGTGACACAGCAGGGAGTATTATCATCATCACATGATGTCTGAAAGAAGACACATAATGGGGATATTATTGCTAACATGAGGGTATTATCACCTTGAAGGGCATCTCAGGGTGACAAGCCATGGGGTGCATTATCGCCATCTTGAAGATCATCTTAGGGTGACACAGCATGGGGGGGTATTATCACTGGTACATTGAAGGGCAACTCAGGGTGAGGTGACTTGTTATTCTGTTTATCATCTCCACTGGATATCCAAAAGGTGACATATAACAGAGGGGTATTGTTTCTACCTTGAAGGGTATATCAGGGTGACAAAATGGGCACATTATAACTGCCACCTCAAATGGCATCTGATGGTGATACAATGGGGTAATATTGCAACCTTAACAGATACCTCATGGTGACACATTATGGAGGATATTATCATCGCCACAATAAAGGGCATCTCAGGGTAAAACATTTGAAGGTATTATCACTCCAACCTTGAAGAGCATCTTGGGGTGATGTAATGGGGGTTATTATCACAGTCTTGAAGAGCATCTCAGGGTGACATAACGGGGGTGTATTACTATTGATTTCTCGAAGAAGGATATTGGGGTAATGTCATCTTGAAGGGCAACTGAGGGAGGCAGCTCACTGGGTGTATTATCAATGCCTCATTATAAAGTCTGAAGGGTGACATATAATGGGGAGCTACTGTGATTGTCACAGTGAAGGGTACCTCAGGGTGACATTGTGGGGGTATTATCATCACCTTGAAGGGCATCTGATGGTGACAAGTGATGGGGGTATCACCACCACCTTGAAGGCCATCTCATGGTGACACATAATGAGGGTATTATCACTACCACCCTGAACAGCATCTCAAGGTAAAACAACTGGGGGTATTATCTCAGAGTGACATAAAATGGGGGTATTATCATCTTAGGGGCATACAATGTGTAGTAATAGTGTTATTATTATTTTTGGCTTCTTGAAGGGTATCTCAGGGTTACTCATACTTGGGGAGAATTACTGTCACCTTGAACGACATTCTCAGGTAGACACACAATGATCTGTGGGAGTATTATTTCATGGGGGTATATCGCCAAATTGAACGGCATGTCAGGGTGTCACATAATGGGGGATATTATCATCACTGGATAATGAGGTCTGAAGTGTGACATATTTGGGGGCTAATTATTGCCACCTTGAAGTCTATCTCAATGTGGCACATAATGGGTGTTATCTCCACGATGCCCGAAAGATAAAACTTCAAGGTCATGTCAATAAAACCCCCCATATTTTTACTTTGAGATGCCTTTCAGTTATTGCTACCTTGAAGGGCGTCTTAGACTGACAAAATGTTTTTTTTTGTTGAGTTTAGCTGCACATTCTAATTACCACTGTAAAGGGCATCTGAAGGTGACACATAATGAGGGGAATACTCCCACCCTGAATGCCATCTCAGAGTAACACATAATTGGGGTGTATTATCATCTGCACCTTGAAGACTATCGCAGTGTGACAAGTCATTACATGTCAGCCTTCAGACTTCATCTAGTGGAAATAATAATAACCCTAAGTATGTGGTGGTCTTCAAAAAGTCAGCAATAATACCCCATTATGTCACCCAGACATGTATTTTGAGGTGGCAATGATAAAATCCACCAGCATGTGTGACCCTGACGTGCACTTTGACATGATGATGATAATACAACCTGCCCATTATTTGTCACCATCAGACATTTGATGATAATACTCCCCCAATGTGTGTCATGCATCAGCATTATGTGGTCATAATACCCCCCCATTATGTCATCACACATGCACTTTGAGGTGCTTATAAGAGTACCCCCATGATATGTCAACCTATGTACTTTGAGATGCCCTTCAAGGTTGCAACATTACCCCCACTGTGTCAACTGAGATGCCAATGATAGCTCCCCATTATATCCTTTAGACTTCATAATGTGGGGATAATGCTCCCATTATGTGCCTCTCTGAGATGCCCATTAAGGTGGCAACATTACCCTCAATTGTGTCACCCTGAGGTGCCCTTTGAGATAGCAGTGATAATATCCCCATTATGTGTCACCTATAGGACCTCGTTATGTGGCGAAGATATGCCTCCATTATGTTTTACTCCGAGATGCCCTTTAAGGTGGCAATGATAATAGCCAGCATTATGTGTCAGCTTGAGGTGCCAGTGTGGCAATAATCTTTCCTATTATTTTTCACCCGGTGATCCCCATCAAGGTAGCAAGGATAATACCTTCACTGTGTTTCACCCCTCAGACATCATTATGGTGCTGTGTCATCCTTTCAGACCTTATGTGACGATAATGATTATACCTCCTTCTATATCACACTGAGATGACCTTCAAGGCAGCAATAATACCCCCATTGTCACCCCAAGATGCCCTTTAAGATATTAGTGAAAATAACCTCATTAGGTGTCAGCATGCTATTCCCTTGGAGATTACAATAAGACCCCATAATGCATCACTCCAAGATATTAATAACCTCTGCATTGAGTGTCACCTTTCGACCACAGCATGTGCTGATAATACCTCCATTATATGTCAAAATGACACGCTCTTTAAGGTGGTGATGATACCACCCCCCCCCACTGTGTCAGTCACTCCATGCATTTCGAGTTGGCAGTGATAATACCCCCATTCAGTCATGCATCAGATCTCCTGTAGCGATAACAGCCCTCCATTATGTCTCACTCTGACGTGCACTCAGTGTGATATAGAAGGGGGTATATTATGCGTTATTCTAACATACAGTGGTGATGATAATATCCCCCATTTTCACCCACTGGACCATATCATGTGCAAATAATACCACCCAATTACATCACCCTGACATGCACTCTGTGGTGATGATGATAATACCCCAATTTGTGCCCCTATTGGACCTTATTATGTGGCAAGGATAACCCTCACTGTGTCACCCATCAGACCACAGAATGTGCCTATGATAGTACCCCGCCACAATGTCGCTCATCATGTGGTGAGGATAATACCACCCCATTATTTGTCACCCTGACATACACTTTGAGGTGGCAATGATAATATTCCCCATTATTTGTCACCAATTGGACCATATCATGTGGGAATAATACCCCCAATTATAAGTAACCCTGACATGCACTTGTGGTGATGATAATACCCCATTTTGTGACTCCACTGGACCTCATCATGTGATAATGATAGCCCTCACTGTGTCACCCATCAGACTACAGAATGTGCCCATGACAGTACACACCCATGTCAACTATCAGATGCAGCGAGGATATACCTCCCCATTATGTGTCACTCTGATGTGCACTTTGAGGTGATGGTGATAATACTCCTATTGTGTGTCACACATTGGACCTATCATATGGACAAAATACCCTCACTGAGATACCATTCAAGTTTTTGGTGATGATATCCCCATTATGCCCTTCAAGGTGGTGGTAATTCCCCCACTATGTATGCCCTTCAGGAAGTCAATAATAATACTCCCAATTACATGGCACCCAGGGATGATCTTCAAGATCATCATAATAATACCCCTAGTTGTTTTACACGATGTCCTTCAAGCTGGTGAGTCAAGCTCAATGTAGTCTTCTTTCCCCGCTGATTCTGCCAAGCCCGTTTCCTTTGGCTGTGCTTTTGCTAGATAGTAGGCAGGGACAGTGGGAATTTCATTCATCCATTCGTGTGCATCACTAATTAGATGACAAGGCATTTGGCTACCTTAACAGAGTCACAGTTACTCCCGCCATTTACCCGCAGCACTTCATTGAATTTCTTCACTTTGACATTCTGAGCACTGGGCAGAAATCACATGGCATCAACACCTGTCTTGGGCCTTTGTGATGCTTTATTTTAATTAAACAGTCAGATTCCCCCAGTCTGCACCAGTTCTAATCAGCTGCTACCTGCTGGACGATGCGAGACACTGGTCGGAACCCACCACAGCAGGGGAGATCCACAGGATCGTCCAGAGTCCCTGCCACCATCCTTCTAAGAGGGGGGTGCAGCAAGGGGGTGACACCTTGTCCAGCCACTGTGCGTGCCCAGCACCACCTGAGCCTGAGTGACCCAGCCCTTAGAATCAATCCTTATTACACATGGGGAGTTTTTTGGATGAGGGGAAGACTGTGCACTTTACCTTGACCTAGCCAAAGGCTGACACTATACCCCACTTGGGCATAACAGATAAACTCTCCCAGCTAGGCATCTGACCAGATGAGTAGCTAACTGGCTCACTGATAGAATTCACTCAGTCAAAATAGGGGAAGCCACCTCTAGTAGTATACCCGTAAAGAGTGGTGTACCTCAAGGATTGGTCTTGGGGCTTCTACTGTTTGGGATATATTCTTCTGAGGTGATCTTGATTTTCAGTATCACATCACTGGGGAAATTTAAGACAGCACCCAGCTTGCAGTCATCTGCAAACTTGGTCAGCCACAAGCCACTGGTTTTGGCTTACACCTTAGAAAAGTGTATCTCAAACAGTAGAGGACCCAAGATTGATCCTTAGGATACACCGCTGGTTACAGGTTTACTACTAGAGGTGGCTTCCCCTATTTTGACTGAAGGGATTCTATCAGTGAGCCAGTTAGCTACCCAACTCGTAACATATGGGTTGATGACTATCTGGGAGAGTTCATCTATTATGCCCAAGTGGGGAATAGTGTTGAAGTCTTTGGCTAAGGCAAGGTAGGTGGTGTGCACCATCTTCCCCTCATCCAGTAGACCTAGTTTAACAGGCATGATCTCCCTTTGACAAAATCAAACTGTGTGGGGGTCAAACATCTGGAGGATGCCACTTCCACTCCACTAAATTCAAAACCCAATCAACTTACTTCAACAGCACATCCAGTAATAAGACTTTGACTGAACCAGTATCATCCACCCAACTTCTCGGTGTTGTTACTGATCAAAATCTGAAGTTGGAGTTGCACATTGCCCAGACTGTAAAAAAAAATTACACAAGAAAATAGGTACCTTATACAGATGCAAAAACTACCTAACCATAAACTCCAGACTAACCACAGCCAGAACTCATCTTCTGTCAACTTTACTATATGCCTCACCCATCCTTACCAACCTCTGCAAATCAGACCTAAGCAAGCTAGATGTCTGCTATAAGATAGCTAAATTTGCCACTAGCTGTCCACCTAGAACCCATAATTGTAAGGCCCTAAGACAACTATCTTGATTAGAACTACCACACAACTCTCTACTGTTCACCAAATGTACTATAAACCCAATAAAACACCAGCTTTACAAGGCCTCCTCAATCCCCATACAAGTACCCATCCACTAAGATCCACTAATAAAGCTCTAATTGAAGTAACCAGGAGTAAAAATAGCTCAGGTGACTCTCTATACTCCTACTACATTGCTAAACTATGGAATGCCTTACCACTTGAAATTAGAGCTATAATTAGCTTAAAATATTTCAAGCATCACATTAAAGCCCACCTCACCAATTCCTGGACTTGTACATGTACTGGGCATGGGTAGCCCAAACCATGGAACTAGCTGATCTTAAAATTTTAATTGCATATGTAATGAGCACTGAATTTAAATCATATGACTACCTTATGTTGTTTTTTTCCTTCTCACTGTTAATATCTATCAGATTTTAAGTCTTCAGTTTGCTATGCTACCTGTATACAAGACTAAGTGTTGTAATTGCACTCTTATTGTACACAATGTCACTACCTGCTACTACTATAAAAACTGTCTTCTAGAAGCATTGTTATACACAATTATTGGTCTTGTCTCCCACTTGACCAATTTATTCTGTTCTAGTCTTCTTACCATTTTGAATTTCTGATACTATTTATTTTATTGTATTATACAATTTTCTTTCTACTAACAAAATAATTTACTAACAATGGAGCTTTTCTCCCCGGGCCTCCGCTGAAAAAGGGTTTTATGCCCAGTCAGACTCTCCTGGTAAACAAATGTAAAACAAAAATAAATAATAATGCCAATGTCCTTGTTTAAGAGGTCCATGATACTGCGTTCCATATGGCCTTGCAGATCAGGTTAGTTAGGTTGATGGGCCTATAATTGCCTGGATCAGTGGATGTTCCACCTTTGTGTAGAGGGACGATAGTGGCTGTCCTCCATTCAGCTGGGATGAAGCCAGTGCTCAGGATTTGGTTGAATAGGGTGTCTAATGGTGCTAAGCTCTTATGCCTGAGTTCATGTAGGATGCAACCAGGGATGTTGTCAGGTCCCAAGAAGGCTGTATTTTTTGCCTTTGAGAGGGAATTAAAGAACTGCTCCCTGGTGATGAGGGGGATGGGGCAGGTGCTGGGGATGTCCTGGTTTACTGATGGGGGGACAGGGGGTGAAGTTTTCACTGAACCTGTTTGCCAGCAAGTTGGGTATATTTTTATTTTACTTTACATTTGTTAACTGGGTAATGTGTGACTGGGCAAATACCCAGTTTTCAGCAGAGACCCAGAGATAAGCTCACAAGCAATGAGTACAAAGAATTAAGATAAAAAAGAAAGAGAACAATATACACATTGTAAAATTGAGTAAGGTTACAAGTAATTGAATTAAAACAACTGATGAAAAAATAAACATGGTACAAATATAAAGCAATATGAAATATTAGAAAATATGAAATTAAGTTCAGATTACATAGCATAAATATTTTTTTGTATAGAATTGACCAGTGATGTCACTAATAGGATACTAACTCAAAGCATAACAGCAAGGAAAAGATAGAAGTAGAATGCAAGAGAGTGAGCAGAGTGGAGGTAACTTAGCCAGAGGAAGTGCGAGAACATAACCAGTGGTTTGAGTAGTATTCTAGTAGGTGCTGTTTGAAGTTATACTTATCTGGAGAGGATAGAATTTGCTGTGGAAGTGAATTCCAAGCTTTAGATACTGAATGGTTATATAGTGAGTTACCATGAAAGTTATGAGATTTACTAATATTGAGTAGTAATTTATCAGCTGACCGAAGTGAGGTCAGATTAGCATAGGGTTGAACTAGGTCAGATAGGGCTGGACAGTGGTCAGGGTTATGGATAACAGAGTGTGCAACAATTAACTGATTAAGCATGAGTAAGTGGGGGAGTTCAATCCAGCCAAGTTATATCTACAGTGTTTGTGTATGTGGTGTTCTTTATTAGATAGAGCTTTCAGGTCTACACCCTTCATCAGTATGATGAAGGGTGTAGACCCGAAAGCTCTATCTAAGAAAGTTCTTGGTGTGGTATCGTGGTTCAGTTGAATTATAGCAGAAACACCAACTGTTGTTTCTATGTGGTGTTCTTGACCACCAGTTCAGAGCAGATTTGGGTGTTACCTTTGAGAATGCAGATGTATGTGAAGAAGGCCTTGTGATTGTCCTTAGTGGATGTGGTCAATTTGGACTCGAAGTTAGCCTTAGAGGATTTCGCCAGTGACCTCATTTGCTTGTTCAGACAAAGGAAAGACTGCTTCCTGCTCCTTCTTGGTCCTGGACAGCAATGTTTTCCTTTTATTACAGTTTGTTTATTGCTATTGTCTACCAGACAAATTTACTCTTCCTTGAGGAAGATGATTTGGTCTTGTCAGGTATTGCTAAGTCCATACAGCTATGTAGGTGCTCATATAGTTTTTTGTGTAGGTTTGGACACTAGTACTAGTTTCAGCTGAAGGAATGGTGGCTGTAAAGCTGCTTATACCTGCTCTCAGACGATTGTGGACATCTTTGGAAAAGTTTTTTGTTTGACCCCAACAAGGGGGGGGGGGGGGTCTTAGAAAGTGATCACTTTATGGTTGGATCTTATCAAGGATGATGACACTGTAGGGGTGCTACAGTGGCTACTCATGTTGGTTAGGACTAGGTCCAGGATATTTTCACCTCTCGTGGGGGTGTCGACCAGCTGATCCAATGCATTGGCCTTGATGAAGTCAAGGTATCACTGGGCATTCATGTTTGGCTAGAATAGGTCTTCCACTCTATGGTTGCGTAGTTAAAGTCACCCAGGATCAGAATAGAGAGTTGAATCTTGACGGAATCAAGTAAATCCTGATAGGCGGAGGGGGCATCCTGAGTCATGGTTGGGGGTCTGTAGCTAGCTATGATTTCAATAGGTGTTTTGTCAACAGTTAACTGCACTTGGAGTGTCTCCTGTACATCATACTGTTTGGCCAGCCTGGAGGTGTATATGTCTGACAAATATTGAAACTCCACCTCCTTTAGCTTTGTAGCACTCCATTTTGGGTCTGAAAGAGGAGCAACCTGGTTAGGCTGGGGTGTTCTCCACAGCTGTAAACCAGGTTTCAGTGACTATATAAATATCAGCATCCTCCAGGGCGAGAAATGCTTGCAATGAGTACAGTTTCATGCTAAGACTCCTAAGCGTTTAGCAGGATGACCTTGAAATTTAATTTAGAAGAATTTTTCACATTGGTAATTTTGTGGTTATGACTTTGCCTAAAAAGGCACTATGGGGGAGGCAAGAGCCTTTGCCAGAAGCCTGAATACCAGGGGAGAAAGATGAAGCCCATCTCTGGCAAAGCATTGTGGTATGTCAATCATGTCCTCCCAGGCTGTCAGCTACTGGGTTCCCCTTAGAATGACAACAGAAACTAAGCCAATTGTTAAAAGTTAATAATTTTCTGTTTGTATTGATGCATCATTCTGGGTGACGTTAGGATGCTGCTTAAGACTAGGTACATACCTGCCTGGGACACATATTCAGGGAGCTCAATCATGTCTTTCTTTATATTATCCAGTGAGATACATTTCAAGTCATTCACACCAACATGGACTATGCCTGTTAAGAAACTTCATAGTTTAGTACTAGGCTATCTGCCCTGGGGCATTTGTAAGCCTAGCCATAGTGATGTGGCTTTCGCCACCCCATGAAATGGTACAAAAATGCACAGAATAGATTTAGACTACTGTGCCTCTGTCTAGTAGTGACACAGTGAAGGTCCCCTTATATAATAGAATTAGTTTACTGTGCCCCTGTCTAGTAGTGACCAAGATGTGACCCCTGGGGTAAACTTACGATCTCCCATCCACTCATCAAGATTTCTCTTGAAGAGAGTCAGTGAGGGGCTCTGCCTAACATGAACTGGGATCTTGTTCCAGAGCATGGGAAGCCTCTGGGTTATGAATCTATCCCTCCAGCATGTCCTATTCATACTTGTGCTGAGGTTAAGTCTTTAGCTCTCGTGGTCCTGATGGATTTGGATTTTTTGACGTGGAGCATGTCCATCAGTTCCTGATTGGACATGGCCTTGTACTTCAGGCACAGATCACCTCTGAGCAGGCGGTATGCTACTGAATAGAGCTGGAGTTTCTTTAGTCTGGCAGAATAAGACATATGTTGGAGACCCTTGATCCTCTTGGTGAGGTACTTTTGTGGTCTCTCCAGCTGTTGCAAATGCCGGGTGAGGTGCATACCAAATGGGGCATTGTACTCAATCATGGGTCTGATGAGGGAGGGGTATAGGGGTACAATGACATCCTTGGATCTGGATGTGAATCCCTTCATGATAAGGTGTGCAAGGTAGAAAGTTTTTCTAACCACTTTGGCAACGTGGGTGTCAAATGAGAGGTCGCTGTCGACTTGGGTCCCTAAGTCTCTGATTAGTTTTTCCGTACTCAGTGGGTTGCTGTCTATGTGATAATCTGTGGGTACTTTGTTTTTCCCAAAGGGGATGACTATACATTCTTTGGCATTTAGTTTAAGGCCATGACTCCGGCACCAGTTCTCTGTTTCTGTGAGGCCTTTTTGTAGGATGTATGTGTCCACTGGTGTATCGACTATGGTGCCTAGTTTGCAGTCATCTGCGAACTTTGTCAGCCACAACCCTCCCATGTTTGCTTTAACATCTCAGAAATAAATGCCGAACAAGAGGGGTCCCAGGACAGATCCCTGTGGGACACCACTTGTGACTGGCTTTGAGTCTGACATTGCTCCAGCGATTTTAACTTTATGGGTTCTGTCCTTTAGCCAGTTTGCAACCCATCTAGTGACATAAGGGTTTACGTTTAAGCTGTTGAACTTATCTATGATGCCTGAGTGGGGTATTGTGTCGAAGGCCTTAGCCAAGTCCAGGTAGGCTGTATGGACTGCTTTGCCCTCATCAATGGCTCTAGTGACTATTTCGAAAAAGTCAACCAGGTTCAAAAGGCAGGATCTGCCCTTTACAAAGCTGAACTGGGTGGGGTCAAGTGTCTGTAGGTCCCCAATGTCTTTGTTTATGAGTTCCATAATGATTCTTTCCACAGCTTTGCAGACCAGACTGGTTAAGCTTATGGGGCAGTAGTTCCCAGGGTCTGTAGAAGGTACCCCCTTTGTGGAGTGGGACCACTGTTGCTGTACGCCAGTGTTCAGGTACATATCCTGTAGTAAGGCTAAGGTTAAATAGCATTTTTATGTGTGGGTTTAGCTCCTCTTGGAGTTCACGTAGCACGCAACCCGGGATACCGTCAGGTCCCATTGATGCTGTGTTTTTAGCTTTGTTGAGGGCGGTTCTCACTTGGATATCCAAGATGACAGGGAGATTACATTCAGCTGGGATAAGTATTTCTTCTTTTGGAGGTGAGGGAGGGGAGAAATTTGCACTGAACCCGTCAGCCAGAATGTTGGCAATATCTGTGGGTTCAGTGTATTTTTTGTTGTTGTGAACTAACTCTGAGCATATCTGAGGGTTTCCACCCAGGTTTCTAACATAGCTGAAGAAGGCTTTGTGGTTATCTTTAGTGTCCTTAGCGATTTTTCTCTCAAAGTTGGCCTTGGATGTTTTTATGAGAGAACGTAGTTTTCTGCTAGTGTTGATCAGAGATGTCTTCCCTTTATGGGATTTTGCTCTGTCATGCAGTAGCTTCCTTTTTTGTTATACAATTTGTTAATGGCTGAGGTCCACCAGACAGGACGCTTGCCTTTGGTGGAGAGGGACTTGGATTTATTTGGGATTGCATGATCCATGCATTCTTGGAGATGCCCATAGAAAGCATTTGTGAAGGATTCGGCATTGTGGGATGTGGTATCCACTGGCCCAGTGGGCTTAAAGGATACCATCTCAGTCTTAAGAAGAGTGAAGTCTGCTTTTGAGAAGTTTTTCACTGTGGTCTTTTGTGCTGGGGGTGGAGGTGGGATATGTATATCCAGGGTGATTAGTTTGTGGTCAGATCTCACTAGTGAGGGGTATACCTCGGTGTGGAGCATTTTGTCCCCATGTTTGTGATGATCAGGTCTAGTATATTATCTCCCTAGTGGGAGAGGTGACTAGTTGTTCCAGTGCATTTGAATTTATGAATTCCAGGAACCTTTGGGCTAGGGTGTTAGGGCTAGAATAATGTACCCAATCTATGTTTGGGTAGTTGAAGTCTCCCAGTATGATGGTATTTTGTGATACATTCATATCCTCCAACGTCTTCAGGAAGGCTGAGTGGGGTTCCTGAGATTGGGAGGGTGGTCTGTAACATGCTACCAGTTGTATAGCAGTTTTGCCTATGGTTAGTTGCACCTGTATGGTCTCTGATGCTTCATGTGTTGCTACTAACCTGGAGGTGTGGGTGTCCTTGATGAATATGGACACTCCCCCTCCCTTTGTGGTTCGGCCCAGGTTTTGGGGCCGAAAAGCATGATACGAGGTATAGCCTGGTAGCGCTGGGGTGCTCTCAGGAGCCTAGAACCAGGTTTCAGTTACTGCACAGACGTCAGTGTTCTCCATACTGAGGAATGCATCGAGTGCCTGCATCTTGAGATTTAGACTTCTGACGTTGAGCAGCATTACCCTTAGTTTTTTTCCATTTTTGTTTTCTAAGGAGGTGGGTTTGTCTTTTGAGCCTTGCCTAAAAAAGGCACCATGGGGGTGGCAAAAGCCTTAGCCAATATCCGGAAGCCCAGTGGTGACAGGTGCAAGCCGTCCCTTGCGAAGCAGCGTGGCTTGTCCAACATGTCATCCCAGGATCCCCTTAGAATGACACCAGTACTTGAGCCAATTATTGAAGCTGATCATCTTGTCTTTGTATTGTGGCATTATTCTTGGTGATGGCAAGATGCTGCTCAGGGTCAGGGTCATACCAGCTTGGGCTACATAATCAGAAAGCTCCTCTATGTCTCTTTTCATGTAGTCCAGGGAGGTACGTCTCAGGTCATTCACGCCAGCATGGACAATGACGGAGTCATATTTGTACTTGCTTTGGAGTGACCTGAGTGAGTGAGTGTGTTATGTGGCGGATCCTAGCTCCCGATAGGCAGCTCACAGTCACCCTCTCCTTGTTCAGCCTGGTAAGCGGGACATCAGTGTGTCTGACTACAGAGTCACCTATTACTAGTGTATCAGGCATGATGTTTGGCCTTAAGGGCTGTGATTGATTGACACACTGATTTATTGAAGTATGTGTTGCATGTGTCTTGTTTTGAGGTGGTGGATTTTTGGATGTCTGCTTTGGGAGCCTCTGTTGTTTTGGTAAGCTTTTTATTAGAGCCTCCGAGTATGTCTTTGTGTTATTATGTATTTGGTTTGCAGTTGTGGTAGGTCTGTGTGGGACTGGGTTTGTTGTGTGTGTGGTTACCATCTCCTCCTGTCTGGTCATGCCAGCCCTGAGTTGAGAGAGTTCAGCCTCCAGTTTGGCTATATAGTTGCATCTCTCACATGTATTTGTGTTTGTTGGGAGGAGGAGAGGGTTGTCTGTGTACATGAGACAATTGTAGCATTGTCTCAAGATACCCAGATTAACCAGCTGAATTGGAGAGGACACCAGTAATCTACCACTCAACATGCTAGAACAGTATAAGGGAGTGCTGTGCCTTTAAGGGAAGTGGATATTCACAGGGGTGGTAGGTGGATGTAGTGCTTACTTAGTACGAGAGTGCTTACTTAGTAGAGAAGTTTTGAGAACAAGTGCTAGGCTTATAATATAGCGAGTAGTCTGATTATAGTAAGAGTAGAGCTTCCTTAAGGGAAAATTTGAAAAGCAGACTTGGCGGAGCCAGAAGTTGTTTAACCTTGTTTAACCGGCGCTGCGCTATGCGCACAACCGTGCAAAGCCGTGCAAACGCGGATTTTAAACAGGGAACTTCAAAAGAGCTAGAAATGGTCCAAAACAACCAATTACTACAGCTCTTGTGCTGAGGTCACTTCCTACAGGGACAGGTAGGCTGCTCACTGCTCCCCACTCCCACTGGTGAGCAAAGAAACTTCCTTCCTTCCAAGTAAGGTAATGAACAACACAGGAACTACACTACAGCCCAGAATACAGCAATGCCTGTAAACTGGTCTAAACTAGTCGAGGAGAGGCGGGAAAACAAGGATTATTTTTTTGTTTTTAGATAGAAACACACAGAAAATGCAGAAACAGTAATAAATCAGTTACACAGGCTAGCACACTTTAGTGGGCAGCCTCAACAGTTAAATTAAACAAACAAACAAACAAACTTTCGATCAAATTCGACTAAAAAGTAACTTTAAGTGCAGATTTTAAAATAATGCAGCAAACAGCTACAAAAACAGTTTAAGCTTGTTTAAGGTAAGCTAGAGAAGCTATTTCAAGTAAAAAGCAGCAAAGATACTTAAATCCAGAAAGTAGTCGCTTTTCTGAGTTCTCTGTAGCTAGGACCACTCTGCAGGACCACGAGGAGCTTGTCTGAGTAGTATAGCCAAAAAAAACGCCCAGAGGCGGATTTTAAACAGGGAACTTCAAAAGAGCTAGAAATGGTCCAAAACAACCAATTACTACAGCTCTTGTGCTGAGGTCACTTCCTACAGGGACAGGTAGGCTGCTCAAGGCTCCCCACTCCCACAGGTGAGCAAAGAAACTTCCTTCCTTCCAAGTAAGGTAATGGACAACACAGGAACTACACCACAGCCCAGAATACAGCAATGCCTGTAAACTGGTCTAAACTAGTCGAGGAGAGGCGGAAAAACAAGGATTATTTTTTTGTTTTTAGATAGAAACACACAGAAAATGCAGAAACAGTAATAAATCAGTTACACAGGCTAGCACACTTGAGTGTGCGCGTGATATGGCAGATTCTATCACCTGACAAGCAACTTACTGTGACGTTCTCCTTGACTAGCCTGGTGAGGGGAACATCTGTGTATCTTACAGTAGTGTCACCTATGACTAGTATGTTGGGTTTGTGGCTGGGCCTTAGAAGCTGTGAGACACAGGAGTGTATACTATGTGTGGTGCTTGGTGCTCTGGGTTGTGATGTGCATGGATTTTTTGCCTCAGAGGTCTCTTTTGTTTAGGAATGTTTTTGTTGAGAACCTCTCCATATGTAGGAGTATGTTGTATAGGTGTGGGTGGTATTAGAGGTGTGGTGTCTGTAGTGTTTTCGCAAACTGGCTTGTGATGGACACAGCAAGGATTCTAGGTTCTTAATGTAATTGCATCTCTCATATATTGTGTTCCTAGGTGGTGGTATTAGAGGGTTGTCCATGAGGCAGGTGCTACACTGTCTCAGGATGCCCATATCAACCAGACTAACAGGAGAAACCATACGGAATTGTCCAGCCATGTTTGTCAGAATCTGTGGAAGAGAGATCAAGGATAGTAGAGTGGGTACTATCTGAAGAGAGTACCTATAGGTGCGAGTAGGGCTGGATAAAATCAACAAAGTAGCTGCCTGGGAGGGCCTCACAGAGGGAAAAATGCAGCTGAGATACCTCACAAAGGGTTAACAGTGCAGCAGTGGTGTGTGATGTGCAAACAAGCACAGGCCCATGCAAATGCAGGGTTTAAACACCACAAAAATGAAAGTAAAATAAAAACAATGGAATTGAGCAATCAATCCTTGCCCCCGAGCTTTAGCTAAACACCCTATGCCAGACCAGTTCTAACTAGTAAATTTACTCCAAGTGCAGGCAGGCCCCCAGCCAACACAAGATGGCATAGCAGGAAAAGTACAGCTGTGTACACTTACCATAAATGTAGATGTTCTAGTGTATTCACTGTTGCAGTCATCACATTTGGGTTATCCCTGCCAGGGTAGCTCACGGCCGGCCCGAATAAGAGAGACTTCGTATTTCTGCATCGGTTGCTGTTGCTTAAGGACTGACTTCAGGTCTTCAGTAGTATAAAGTAAGGCAGCCAATGCCATTACATCAGTTTTTCTTGCCCTAACCTGTCAGGAGCCCCCAAGTAGGAGTCCAGGTTCTGGTGGAAGAAACTCCACCAGTGGAAAATAAATACCAATACGTCCCTTGTAAGGAAAGGAGAACAGCAAGTTAGAAAGGTAATAAAAGGAGAAACAGAAGAAAGGGGGATGGAGGGAGGGAAACCAGGACTGCAACAGTGAATAGACTCGAACATCTACATTTATGGTAAGTGTACACAACTGTACTATGTTCTTCATGTTTCACTGTTGCAGTCATCACATTTGGGTTGATTCCCAAAGCTGAGGAAAAGGGTGGAGGCAGTCAATGAAACTAGGGGCTGGCTAGGATGCCCTGCAAGACTGTAGAGGCAAACTCTGTGCTGGATTTGGAGAAGAGGGGCAGGAGGTAATGCTTGGTAAAAGTGTGAACAGATGTCCAGGTGGCAGCCTCCAGGATGTCCCTGGTGGGGATTTCTCTGAGGAAAGCTGCAGAGGTGAAGGCTGCTCTGGTGGAGTGTGTCCTTAGCCCCCCTGGGGGGGGCGCTTTCCATGCTGTTTGTAGAAGAAATGGATGCAGTGTGCTATCCATTTGGAAATGGTTTGTTTGGAGATGGCTTTGCCTTCTGCCCCTGTAGCAAATCTAACCAGCAATTGATCAGACTTTCTGAAGGGTTTAGTCCTGTCTAGACAGAATCTGAGCTGTCTGTGCACATATACAGAGTGAAAAATCCTTTCCCTCTTATTCTGGGGATTAGGAAAAAAGGTGGGCAAATGAAAGGATTGGTTGAGAGCCACACTGGACACCACCTTGGGCATGAAAGATGGCCAAGTTCTGAGGGATACCCTGTCTGCATGGAAGATGAAGAGTTCCACAGCCATGAGTGCCTGCAGCTCAGAGATTCTTCTGGCTGAAGCGATGGCCAGAAGAAATGTTGTCTTCCAGGAGAGAAATTTTAGCTCTACAGAAGAAGCTGGCTCGAAAGGGGGCAGGGTGAGATTTTCCAATACAAAGTTAAAGTCCCAAGCTGGTGTTGGTACCCTTCTGGGTGGCCTCAAGTTGCTAGCCCTTCTTCGGAACTGTTTGATCAAAGGCTGTACTGCTCAGAGGGAAAATGAGCAGAAATAGCAGAGGCAAAAATTTTTATGGAGGAGAAAGACAGGCCACTGTGTAGTAGGTCAGCTAAGTAGTCCAGGATGAGAGGGAGGGAGGGCTGTGCTGTATTGGTTCCCTTAGCCTGGATCTAGGTGCAGAACCTTTTTCACTTATCAGCAAAAGACTTTCTGGTGCTAGGACATCTGGCCTCACGGATAACATTCAGAACCTGTTTACTGAGGCTGGCAGAATGGCTTGGGGTTAGGGAATAAGCCAAGCTGCCAAATTGAGTGTCTGCAATTGGGGATACATGAATTCCCCTTCCCTCTGGGTCAGGAGGTTTGGAATCTGAGGAAGATGCCATGGGGGTAGCGAGGACAGGCTGCGCAGCAAGGACTACCAGTGCTGCCGGGGCCAGTCTGGAGCTATAAAAATGGTCCATGGTTTTTCCTCCCTTATTTTGAGCAGTACCCTGGGGGTGAGAGGGAGGGGAGGAAAAGCATAGACCGATAGATTGACCCAGTACAAGGACAGGGCATCCACTTTCCAAGCCATGCAGTGATGCTCCCTGGTGCAGAATTTGCTGAGCTGATGGTAGGTGTGGGAGGCAAAGAGGTTGACCTTTGGGATTCCCCATTTCTGAGTTATTAGGGTGAACATACTTCTGTTGAGTTGCCACTCGTGTGGGTCCAGAATATTTCTGCTTAATTGGTCTGCCAAAGAGTTGAGAGCCTGGTAGGAATTCTGCTAACATGTGTCATTGCATGGCAGAGACTGTGTGGCAAAGGGTCATGGCCAGCCTGCATAGAGGGTAGGAGTGAGTCCCTCCCTGCTTGTTGATGTACCACATCACAGTGGTGTTGCCTGTTTTGATCAGGAGAGCCCCTGGAGAGAGAAGGGGTTTGAAAGCTATCAAGGCGTGATGCACAGCCATCATCTCTTTTTGACTGTTGTCCATTCCTAAGTCAAAGTACAATTAAAGTTCATGAAGTTAGTAGTGTTTCAATCTTTGATGTCAGCAAAAAGTGCTCTTTGCAGCACCCGCAATGTGCCCAGTAATGACTCCTCCTGCAATTCGTATGGGGTTACCCGTATGGGGTAACGTCTAAATATGATTGTAGATTCTTTTTTATAAGACTTGTTGTTCCTACTACTATTTGAACTGTCTGGGTATCTATCTTCCACAGTGCCCTTATTTCTGCCAGCCGATCCTGATATTTTATGACTTTGTGTGTCTCTGTATGCAAGACATTGTAGTCACTGGGTGTGGCGATTTCAATGAGCAATGCTACTTTTGTCTTCTTTTCATGGATCACTAAATCCAGTTTTATAGCATTCACATTTTGAACTGTTGTTAATGGGTGATCCCACGTAATGTAAACTTCCATCATTTCCTTTGATGCTTTGTAGCTCATGTTTCCAGTGTTTTTTAACCACTTCAGTACCATTATGTCTGCACAATCCCCAGTGCAACAGTCTTGCCATATTATTATGCCTTTCAGTATACAGTTCTTCTGCCATTAGTATGTCACTACCAGCAAAATGAGGTGTGCAACAGTTTCCAATATGGTTTTACAAAACTTACATTTATTTGTTTCTCCCAAATGTTCAATGGACTTTGTAAACCAGTGTGTACATAGCCCACTATCATGGGCTGCCAATATAAACCTTTTATCTCTCTGTTTGAATTCACCTCTACCTAACCATTCCTGCATTCGTTACTGATCAACATGAGAAGTTTTCTATACTTGCAACTATATTTATGCATTTTGCACATTTCTTGCCTTCTCATCTGATCTTTCACCTTTTATTCTTTCTTTTGTTTTCTGACACATTCAGTTACTGCCTGATTTTTATCTACTTCTATATGCTTCTGCTAGATTAAACAGAAGTCACCTTAGATTTAGTCTCATGTTTCAAAACCTTCACTATGTTTGGGTCTTGTGAGGTCAGCAGATATGTGTGGAGTCCTACGATTGCAGATCTATACACATACAATCAATTTCAAGGAGGCTCATCCCTCCTTCAGAATGGGGAATATATAATCTTGGTAAGCACTGATTTTTATAAATCATTTAGTGAGCATGAAGCATCCTTGTTTTTTTATGTAATCTATCCAACACGTTTTGTGGTCATTCAATCACTCCAAAACTGTAAGAAGTGCAAATTGGTTTACAGCTTGGATTGTGTTCCTAGATGTCAGTGCTGTTTTCAGAATGGATTAAAGTCTTCTAAAGTATTCCTTACTAATTTTTTTTTCACATTTGTTCATATTTTATTGCGGATCCTTCATCAATTCCAAAATATATACTCCCTCTTGCTCAAGTTCTTTTATATCACATTCTTGTTCCAAACTGATGTTTTCTGGTGCTACAGTTTTCCTGCTTCAAAGGTTGCTTTTGCACATTTATCAAGACCAAATGACATTCTTATATCATCTGAAAAAGTTTTGAGAACTTGCAGTTGTACTTTCAGTTCCTTATCTGATGAGCTATGCAGTTTTAAATAATCGACAACGAAAAGATAAGAAGTTTTTACACACTGTTGTTTTCTAGGAGCCAAATTATAGCCATGACCTAAACTGTTAAGTAGATAGCTTAAAGGGATAAGGGTAAGGCAGAATAGCAGCAGGGATAAAGAGTCACCCTGGAATATCCCCCTTTGAATTTTTATCCCTGGGATAATAATTTGTCCTTTATGATGGCTTAATTGCAAAGTGGTCTACCACTGTTTCATGGTCACTGTAATGAAATCGATCAGTGTAGGGTGCATCTTGTACATTTTTAAGCACTCATTTATCCATGAATGTAGGATACTATCAAATGCTTTTTTGTAGTCAATCCATGCCATACTTAGATTCTTCCCCTTTTTTACAGTTTTCCACTATGACTAACAACAAATGATCCTTTGTTCCATATGACTTTCTTTTATTCCCCTTTTGTTCTAATGCCATAACTGAATTTTCTTCTAAATGACTATAAACTCTGTCAGCATCAATTCCAGTGTATAGTTTATACATCATCGGTAGACAAGTTATTGGTCTATAGTTTTTAGGGTAGCTTGCAGATTCACCCAAGTAGGAGTATTGTTTTTCCTGCTGTTAGCCAGGTTGGTGCCTGTTCAAGGTGCACATATAAATAGTTCTTACTCATAGCTAAATCTTTGTGCAAAGATGTTAATTCTTTTAACCAGAAGTTAGGTACTGCATCTGGGCCTGGGGTTTTCCATTTGGAGGCTTTTCTTATCTTTGTTTCAATCTCTCTAGCTGTTACTTAATCCTACATCATATCCTGTACCTTTAAACTTCTTATACTTTCCTTTACTTCTATACATTTAGCATCTTTGTTATGTTCCACAGGATATTCATAAATACTTCTCCAAAATGTATCTACTTCTTCTTTTTTTGGTGGCCTTTCAATTCCTTTTACCTTGTTTCCCAATTCTCTGTAAAACATTTTTGGGTCAATAAATTGCTTATTTTTGTACTTTTCCTTTATTTTTTATCTGTGTATCTTCTAAGTTTTTCTGCCTGTGCTGAGATTTTTTTATTTGTGATAGACCAGGATCTATCATGCACTGTTCTAATACTGTGCATTGCTTTTATTACATCAATCTTTCTTAGTATTTTTGTTGATCTGTTCCCTCTCCTATATTCTTCTAACAGTGACACTTCTTAATTACTTCATTTATTTATTTTATTTTATTTATTTATTCCATTTGTTTACCAAGAATGTCCACTAGGCAGAGAGTGAGCCCATTTTCAGTGGAGGCCCAGGGAGAAAAGCTCCGCATTAATTACATATACACAGAAATGTTGCACACAATACACGGAGAAAAGCTCCCATAATTACATACACTGAAATGTGCACAATACAGGAGGAAAAAAGCTCCACATTAATTCAATACACTGAAGTGCTGCACACAATACAAAGTATATTGAGCAGTAGAGGTAGATTGTAGTAAAAGTAATAACAATGAAGAATAGTTTGGAAACATGGTATAAAAATAGAATACATACATGGTATAAAAATAAAATACATTCCATTAACATGTAAGTGAAAATGAATAGGTAAGAGTTTTTAGCAGTGAGAGGAGTTAGCTTCAGAGTAAGAATAGGAGGAGACAGAAGGGCAAAAGTAAGGAAAGATCAAGCTAAAAGTGACAGCAGAGGGAGTTAGTATGGTAGAGAGAAGGAGAGGTAGTATTCTCTTTTCGATGCTTCCATGATGGTATTAGATTTTTCCCCTTCCTTTCCCTCAGTATGCTGTGTTCTTGTGGTAGAATTTTATCAGTTATTAATTTAGCTGCACAGTAGTATATTCTGTTTACTTCTGTTATATATTGCATGGATTTCTATGAACAGCCCTAATTACTGTGTTCATTTGTTTTATCAAACTTCTGACTTTTGGGGTTTTATTAATCTTCTGCAATCGATTTCTTTCATTGATCTTAATATGTCTAGCTATCTCTATTAAATCAAGCAACTCTTCTCTTAGCTCATTTTCTTCTAAACTGAGAGCACATTTTTTATTTTCCATTTCCTGCGAGCATTCTATACAAAGTTCTATAGCATCTTCCTATGGCACATTCTCTTCAATTTCATCCTGTGCCATCCGTTGCTCTGTCATATGGGAATTCACTGGTCTATCATCCCTCAACATTGAACGTGTCAGAATTTTCACAGTTTCCTGTTCCTTCCCCAGTTTCAAGTGAACATTTATACTTGTTTCGTGTGGAAGGCTCCAAACTATCTTCATATGGCACCTGACCAATTGCTTCCTGTACCACTGGTTTCTCCTTAATTTGGATATCCACTGCTCTATCCTGTTAAGGTGCTTTCTGAATTAAATTTTCTACACTGAATCCTTCATTTTTCAGGTAATTCATTACATTAGTTTCTATTTCTTTAACTTCTCCATTACTAATCTCCCTTTCTACTTTTCCTTTTTGTCTTATTTTTCTATCATAAAGTATTCCATATCCGGATTCCTTTGCCTGTATTTCTCTTCAAATATATTTGGTGCTGCTCTTTTTTATTGGTTAGTTTTGCTTTCTGTTTTGCATAAATAGTACACCACATTAAATCGCTTTTTCTTTCTCATGTCCATATTTCTTCTTCAAATGTCTCCTGATCTTCCTGCTTCTCCTTACTTTGTGGACTCACTCCATCTTACTGTGATGTAACCTGTATTAGACCCTCTACACCAAATTCTTCACTTCGCAGGCACTCTATAACTTCAACTTCTATTTTTTTGAACTTCTACTTTACTAATCTTCTTTTCTACATTCCCTCTTTGTGATATTATTTTCTTTGTTGTGAAATTTTCCATATATGGATGCCTTTGCTTGTATTTCTCTTCAAATATCTTTGTGGCTGCCTTCTTTATATTGATTTGGCCTTCTCCTTTGCATAAATATTGCACCATATCAAATCTCTCTTTCTTTCCTATATCTATATTTCTTGTTTATACTTTTCAAAAAATCAGGTTTTGTTGTTTATATTTTTGCACTTCCTCAGATGCTTCTTCCAAACAGATCAATGTTCCTTGATCTATATACTGCTTTTCACAAATCTGTTGTATTAACAAATACAACTTTTTATTTCAAGCTTCTGACAGTTTTTCTTGTGGAAGTATTTTTCTTTCCACTAATTTCTCTATTAATCATTTTGTATATCTTGTGTCTGGAAATTTTGGGCTTTTTGCATAATAGTAACAATACAGAATTTCTTTCTTATCCTCAATAGTCCACTTTTATCGTCTTTATGGCTCTTCTTTGGCCTATTAGTTTTTGTGATTTTTGTAGATTACTACTTCCTTCTACAACAGGGGGGGCATCCTCCCCCTGGGCCTGGCCTGGACCCATTGCAGGAATGTTTCCATATTTTGAGGATTCTACTCTGCCACTTTTTCCAGTCCTGGCACCAGTGTGCCGATCAAGATTGGGCAATTTTTTATCCTGGGTCTTGTGCACCCAGCTATCTTTTTAAATTTTTAACCCACTTCTGTCCATGATATATGCTGTATAAATACAGTCTATATATCAGTGTAGTCTTGGTGAGATTTTATGAAAAAACAGGGTCCACCTCATGAAGGTACTCACCACGACTTGAGAAGGAATTCAATTTCAGCAATACTACTCTCCTTGTTGACTTATCTTTCCATTCGGACCCCTGGCTCAGTATAGGTGACTCCATTAACAATATGCTCTGCACAAAACTGTTTACTTTTGAGGTTGTGGGCATAGCTAAAGAACGTCTTGTCTGTCCTTGGCTGGGAGGCCAAATTTACCTCACATTTTGCTTTGACAGACTTTACTTGTCATTGGAGTTGTTTAGTTTGATGAGAGTGCTTTTATCCTGGTGGGTGCTGCACATCCTAAGTTTTGCCATGATTTTCTTCCTTCTGTTCTACGCCTACTGATGATGTGATTCCACCAGGCTTGTGTTCTGAGCAAGTTTTGTACTTCTTCCTGGTGGGTATAGCTGCCTCTCTTCTGTGAGAAGTTCCAGGTAGGCATCAGGGTTTATGGGGCTTGATATTTTGCCAGGTTACAACTAAATAGTAGGAAATAAGCCTTAAGAGCATCTCCTAAATATTCCAAGGATAGATGGAGGTCCAGGTTTTATTTTTACATCAAAGGAAGACATTCCACTAGGTGGTATGCAGCACTCTGCCATATTAGTGAGGACTAGATCTAGTATGGTTGCAACCCTGATCTGTGTACTGACATCTGAACACAGAAGTCTGCTGTAGAACAGTGTGCTGTAGGTCTGGTGCCAAAACCTCGATCCACAAGTATAAAAAGAAACCAAAATATATACTCAAAAATACTTTAAATTGAGGTTTATTGCACAATTACAGTTGAGTGATTGCTTCATCAAAACTGAAAATTACAGCCATTTGACTCACTCGTGTGTGTGTGTGTATATATATATACCTAGGTCAAACAACTAGTAAATTGATTAACTCAAAAGCATTACATCATCTTAAAGGACCAAACCATCTACAAATTCAGATGATATCACAAACCATACTGTAAATCAATACTACACTTCAATACAAAATACTATAAATACAAATAAATATCATTTTAATCCCAAAATATAAACTTGGTAACATAAAACATTAAGAAATCACAGTTTTGCTGACCTGTGTTTTAACACGACGGCTACTGAAATTATTCCATTTAAGTCTGCTTCTTTGTTTGCTTCCAACACCAACTGCCAACTTCACTTTCTATATTAAAGTCTGTCCTCCCATTGACCCCCTCCCCCTTGGATCTTCTTTGAGTTGCCTGAGGACATAAAACTTGAAAAGCTGTTTAGGACAACTTCTTTGATTTTTTTGCAAGACCATTTTTGTCATCATTTTTAGAGATATACACACACATGTATTTAGATTATAGGTTCATAGATTAGTACTATGCTAACAGCATAGCCAATTACCCCATGGGAAAATCAAACTTTAAACCTTGCATCTGTAAGGTAAACATCTGTAACCATTATGCCAATCTCCCACATTTTTAAGGCTTTTTCACTTTTTCCAATGTAAAATGATCCACATTATTCACAAATAGTAATATATATCACACCTACATGCCTATGTGGTTACAGTTATAATAATCTACATGTATACACCTTCCCCTAGAATCCAACTTTATGCTGTCACCATTACCAATATAGGGGCACTATTTACAAGCCCCACATTTGCAAGTACCCATCCTTGCAGTTAACTGCCCCATACCACCTCCTTTTTTTCTTTTCAAAGAATTTTTTCAAACACCTTTCTTTTTTATAAATTATCTTAATGGGTACAATAAATACCTTTAATGGTAATGCTGTTTAAACATGTGCCAGCATTTAAATAACACATTCTTAATAGTTTTTGTGTCTTGGTTGAACTCGAAACATAAAACTTTAGTATACATTTTACCACTTTAAGGGTCTAATAGGGTAGAACTCTCTACCCTTATGGATGAATTATGAAAATTACTGTTAATAATAATTGGACATATTTTTGCCTCACCCACTGACAACTTCATTTTGAACTCCAATAACTGATGCAGGGGTACCCACTCTGTAAAGACAATTGTTTAAGAAACCACATTCTATTATATAAAGTCACAGAATTGGGAGGTCCCATGGGCCATTCTAACATATTGTCCCTTAATTATATTCCTTTTTTGAAAAACAGGGTGTTCACTGCTAAAACATAAAAATAATTACATTAGGTAGGTTTAAAAAATGTACCGCTTGTGCTCATGGTTTTTAGATACAGAAATATTAAATAATTCAGCTCATTTTTATGTATTTGATAGGTACATTTTACAAATATAGTTGTATTTTGCAAATAATCATTAAATTCATCCAATTGATCATAACTGTCTATCCATAAAATACATAATTAATTGGAAATAAGGGGAATTAACAACAAAATTCAATCCCCATGCATATAATACCAGCTCAGCAAACTGGGGCATGAGCAGCATCCATGGCTATGCCATTTTGTTTAAAAATGTCCTCCCTAGTGGAATACATAGTTATGCTTTAAGACTACTTCCATCTAATTACTAAGGATGTGTATATCTTTGTAAGTGAAAAAAAATCAAAGTCTGTTAATACTTCTTGAAACCATCTACTCTCTGTTCAAGTGGAATAACAGTGAAAAATCTAGGACATCTATAGTCACAAATAGAACATATTGTCTATAAATGGCATCCTTTAGCCTACTTAGGAAGTCCAATGAAACACGTACTATACAGGTTTTTATATCATGCAAAGGTTTTCATTTCCTGTCAACAAAAACATTTAAAGGATAGGTCTTGGACCCACTTGCTGTAATAATTAAATGGGGGGGGGGATCTTCAACATGGGATTATCAATGGGGGGGTCTTCAACATGGGATTATCATCAGTAGATTCCGGGAAACTTCCATGGTTCAAAAATCTATCCTGGGGTAGCTGAAATGCCAAATCCTCCATGGAAACCTGTTAATAAAATCAAATCATCCCATTATGAGCCTGGTTGCAAGGAATATTACTTAAGTTTGTAGCTGGGAACCAATCCAGATAGAGGAATAAGTGAGAGTTCATGAAATAACTTGCCATGATGTCCTGAAGATACTCCTTCCCCAACCTTGTCTAACCCACCGGAAGACATGTTGATGTACCACAATGAAAAACTAATAACCAAAGAACTGTGGTGGCAGAACTGCAGTATACTAAAATCTCATGAACCAAACACGTCTGCCACAGTACATTATGGAGTAGGTCCACAAGAACAAAAATAAATCAAAGTACAGCCTTAAAAATACTTCGAACTGAGCTTTATTGCATAATTACAGTTGAGCTCTTTCATCCTCAACTTGTAGGACTTCATCAGAACTGAAAATTACAGCCATTTGACTGGTATATATTACTAGGTCAAATACTAGTAAATTGATTAAAAAGCATTAAATCATCTTAAAGGACACACCGTCTATGAATTCAGATATTCTCACAAACCATGTTGTAAATCAATATTAAATTTCAAAACAAAATACTACAAATACAAATAAATATCATTTTAATACCAAAATGTAAGTGTGGTAATAACATAAAAAATCATCATTTTGCTGACCTGAGTTTTAACACACGGGATATAGAAATTACTTCATTTAAGCCTGGTTCTTTGCTTCCAACACCAATTGCCAAATTCACACTCTGTATTCCAAATTTGTCTTCCCACTGACCCCCTCTTGGATCTTTTTTGATTTGTTCAAGGACATAAAACTTGAAAATTCCTTTAGGACAACTTTTAAGATGTCTTGCAAGAGCATTTTTTTTCCTTATTTTAGTGCTATCATATACATGCTCGTATATGCACTTTAAGGCTCTTTCAGTTTTTCAGATGTAAAAAGAGCCACATTCTTCACAAACAGTAATATATATCACTCTTATGCTGCTGCAGTTATAACAATTATCTACACATATACACCTTTCCCTAGAATCCAACTTTATGCTGTCACCATTACCAGTATCGGGCACTGTTTACAAGCTCCACATTTGTAACTAACCATCCATACTGCTAATTGTCCCATACCTCCTCTTTTCTTTTCATAGACATTTTTCAAAGATATTCCATTTTATCAATAATCTTAGGAGGTTCATAAATATCTTTAATGGTAACTGTTTAAACATGTGCCAGTATTTAACACATTCTTAGCAAATTTTTGTGTCTTGGTTGAACTCCATAAACATAAAGCTGCAGCATAAGTTTTATCACCTTTAGGGTCTAATAGGGTAGAAAACTCCATGGATAGATTATGAAAATTACTGTCAATAATAATTTGGACATATTTTTTGCCCCACCCAGTGACAACTTCATTTTGAACTCGGTCAATAACTGATGCACAGTACCCTTTCTTTAAAAACATATATTTTTAAGAAATTACAGTCTTCTATAAAGTTAAAAAATTAGGAGGTCATACAGGCTACTCTAACATTGTACCTTAATTACATTCCTTCTTTGAAAAAAGGATGTTCACTGCTAAAATGTAAAAGGAATTTCACTAGGCAGGCCTACAATATATTTTAGAATTCTACTGCTTGGGGTCATGGTTTTATCTATAGAAATATCTAAATAATTGAGGTCACTGTCATGTATTTGAAAGGTAATTTTTAAAAATGTAGTTGTATTTTGCAAATAATCATATTCATGCAACTGATCATAACTGCCTATCCATAAAATACTTTTATCATCCAAAAACCTGGTGTATAAATGGCAATATTTGAAATAAGTAGAATTAACAGCAAATTTCAATTCCTATGCATATAATACCTGGTTAGCAAACATTGGGGCACAAGCAGCATCCATGCCTGTGCACCTGTTCTGTTTAAAAATTTCACCCTTTGAAATACAGTTATGCTTCAAGACTACTTCTATCAAATCACTGAGGATGTGTTATATCTTTGTAAGTGAAAAACTCAAAGTCTGTTAATAGTAAGTGAAACCATCTACTCCCCTTTCAGGTACAGGTTCATGTGGGATAGCAGTGAATAAATCTATCACATATATAGTCAAATAGTCACAAACAGAACAACTTGTCTATAAATGGTATCCTTTAACCTACTTCGGAAGTCCCATGAATCACATACTATATGGGTTTTTGTATCATGGAAAGCTTTAATGTTTTGTGAATAAAACTGCTAAAGGATAGGTCTTGGACCCACTCCCTGTAACAATTAAACAGTGAGGCAGATCTTCAACATTTCTGTGGACTTTTGGGATGTCAAATATGGCCGATATGGATGGATGTCTATTTACTAAAAGCTCAAAAATACTGTCATAACCACTTGCATTAATAAAACATACAATATACAATCTATTTTCTTGCAAGATATACGTACTTCATATTTAGAGACCACAGTATAAGTATCACCTCCAAATAATGTATTAAGCAATTTCATAGTATAGTCCACAGTCTCCATTGCTACAATCCCTCTACTCTTGTCAGATTTCATAATACGTATATGAAGATTGCAAGTTAAAATTCCAAATAGGCTATATTAATCCTTGGAGAAATTATGTAGGTGTCTTTGTACTCTTTGCTAAAGACCTGAATTCAAATCCCATAAAACTCTCAAACTGCTGTAACACTGGATGTAGGGGAAGATGCATTTTATGGATAAGCAATTATGATCAATTGCATGAATTTATTGAATACTAGCAAAATACATTGTTAAAATTTACCCATCAATTTACCTATCAAAAACATAAACATGATATAGATATTTCTATAACTAAACATCATGAGCACAAGCAGTACATTTCTAAAATATATTCCTCTCCTGCTTCCTAACCGACGTTTCCATTTCATATGTACCATGGCTACTTAATGCTAAATATATAAAGTAGTGTACTCAACCTTGAGCACCCCATTAGCTACCCAAACAGAGGCCTAGGGAACTAAAGTAAAATCCAAACTGCAAAGACACACCCAGAAGGGAACCAACTTCTGCTTCCTAACAGACGTCTCACCATATTGTACCTGGCTACATAATGCTAAATAAATAAAGTACGCACGTCCTTTGTTACAGGAGCCCAACCTACAAAACATTACTGCTCATTACAACCAACAGTCCCTTATACATCACCACGGTCCCTAGCCAATCTTTCTTATCCCTCAACTATCTAGTCTCTAAATAAAGATCCTAGTGTCCCTTTCTGATAATCCTTTGTACTGTGCTTACTGTGCGCTCACTCCCTCTGCTTCATACCTCTACTAACATCTTTTAATTTCAGCCACAGTTAAACTTCTATGTGGCAATCTGTGTTGTATTCTCTCCCACTCCTCGCTACTCTCACCTCCCTTGACTATACTTTCCCTCTAGTCCTACCTTCTACTTTCACTGTATTGTTCTGCTACTCCTCTACACCTTTCCTGGTCTAACTCTCATGGCAATTAGCTTCACCTGACTTACCTGTGTTTTGACTGTTTTTCTTTTCACCTAGTTTCTTCCTTACCTGGGCCAGTTCGCCCTCAGTATGCTCAGGCTCACTCTGCTCCCCTACCCTACCCCATTCCCATCCACCTCTGCATCAATTACACTTAGAGTTATAGACCTCACCCCTCAATTACTGCTCATCACCTCCCACCTGCCCATTACCCTATTGCATTGCAACACATTTTCACCCAAACTACAACACATCTTCACTGTAGCAAATCTCACCACGTATAACTACTTAAAATAGTCTATTTAGTCAACCTATTCATTCTCAAATCAAAAACAATGTTCCAAACACTTACTAAAAGCACTAATCTAGCTCTTCAAAATTTCTATACTACTACTTTCAGTCCTCACCACTTATCACACCGAACTTCACAACACCTTCCCCATGCCAGACTGAAGCAATAAGCCATCACATGAAACTATTAAACTTCCCCATAACTCCATGCCTCTTTAGAACCTCCCATATCAACTTTCTATTAAATATGCAGTCACTTAAATGCAAATTCCATACTTCTCTAAAACATGCTAAAATAATGTAGAATCTTAATAAACTCTACTTACATCATATACTCAAAAGACTCACATGCTGTAGTGATATACACCCCAGTTGTGGTCCAAATACACTAACCAATCCAAACAGTTAAGTTATGTACTCACCATAACGATCGATGTATGCGGTCCATCTCGCCTCCATTCTTTACTCACGGGTTCGGAGCCGAGAATCGGCTCCGACTCGGCCAACTATTTCTCTAGCACAAAGTCTCTAATTGGCTGGGCTAACCCGGTATCCCAAGATGCACCTCGCCCTAGCCCCAGATCTTGTTTGCAACCATACCAATCATAACCCATACATAACCAACACTGGAAGGAATTCCAGCCAAGAAAGAAAAGGCAACTGACCTTGAAGGGTTCACAGAGCCAATGTTCCTCCAAATCCTCTAGGAAGGGGGCAGGTGGGAGGGTACGTAAAAATGTAGGCGAGATGAACCACATACATCGATCGTTATGGTGAGTACATAACTAACTGATGTTATGTGGTCCTATCTCGCCTCCATTCTTTACTCACGGGACAGCGTCCCGAGCACCTCTATCCTGGGAGGCTCATAGAAAGATACTCCTGAGAACCATGGAACCAAAGGAAGCCCGGCCCCTAGAAGCCACGTCCAGCTTGTAATGAGTGATAAAGGTGTGAGGAGAGGCCCAGGTGGCCGCAGCACAAATATCATCCAGTGAAAGCCTGGCATGGAAAGCTATCGATGTGAACATTGCCCTGGTAGAGTGAGCTCTGGCGGGAAAAGGTAAACTTCTGCCTGCTGCCGAGTAGATGAAGGAAATACAATCTTTAATCCATTTAGAAATTGTGCACTTGGAAACAGGACAACCTGCTCTGTTCTCTGAAAAGGACACAAACAGCTGATCAGACTTCCTAACCTGTTTAGTCCTTTGTAAATAGAACCTCAATTGCCTGTGCACATCCAACTAATGGAACCTGAACTCTGCTTTATTGGAAAAATTTGGAAAGAACACTGGTAACGCTATAGATTGATGGAGATTAACAGTGGATGACACCTTTGGAAAGAAGGATGGGTTAAGTCTCAGTGAAACTCTGTCCTTATGAAAGGTCAAATACGGAGGTTTAATGGACAGAGCTTGAAGTTCTGATACTCTTCTGGCCGATGTAATGGCTATCAGAAACGCCATTTTCCAAGATAAAAATTTCAGTTCACGGGTGGCAGCTGGTTCAAAGGGTGGTGAAGTGATAGCTTGTAGCACAAGGTTTAGGTCCCATGGCATGACAGGCTCTGACACAGGAGGGAGAAGTAGCCAAGCGGCTTTCAAGAAGGCCTTGCAGAGTTTATGGCCCATAAGAGAGGGTTCGTAAGATGTATGGAAATTGGAGATTGCAGCCAATTGCACTTTAATGGCAGCTGGCGCACAGCCCTGACAGAAAAGCATGGCTAAAAAATCTAAAACCGATGGAATTGGGGCTGTGAAGGGGTCCAAACCTTGGGCCTGAGCCCAAATGGAGAATCTCTTCCATTTGCTGGAGTAAATTTTCCTGGTAGAAGACTTATGAGATGAAGACAAGAGGTGTACCACCTCTGGTGAAAAGGAATGCTGTCTAACTAGTGATGGAAGTGGAGTAGCCAAGGCTGTCAGCCTGAGGGTTCGCAGTGATGGATGGAGCTGGCCTGACATGTGAGTCAGGAGGTCTGGCACTGGGTCCAGAGTCCAATGACCGTCTACTGCATACTTCTGAAGAAAGGGGAACCATACTTGTCGAGGCCAGTGTGGAGCAATAAGGATCATCCTGCTTCCTAAGGATATGACTTTCTGAATCACTCTTGGTAACAGAGGAAATGGAGGGAAAGCGTAGACCAGACCGGGAAGCCAATCGTGGGCTACAGCGTCCCTGGGTGACTCCCCCTGTGGGGGGATCAGTGTGAAGTACTCGCTGCATTTGGCATTGAGGGGGCTGGCAAAGAGATCGCAGCAAGGCTGACCCCACCTGTTGAAAATTTGAACCGCCACTCGGTTGTTCAGGGACCACTCGTAAGGCATCAGAATAGCTCTGCTCAGCCTGTCCGCTATCACATTGGACTTTCCCGGAATGTGCGTTGCCACTAAGAAACATTGGGAAGATACTGCCCAATGCCACACTCGCATGGCCTCTCTGCAGAGGGGATAAGACTTGGTTCTCCCTTGCTTGTTCAGGTACCACACTATGGACATGTTGTCCGAGTGAATCACAATCGTTCCCAGAGGTAGAGAGTCTTGGAGTGCTCGCAATGCTAGAAACACCGCTCTCATCTCCAGAACATTGATGTGCAGATGTACCTCGTGATCTTGCCACGTGCCTTGGACTGTCCTGCCAAGATAATGCCCCCCCACCCCATCTGGGAGGCGTCCGTGGTCACCGTGGCCACTGGAGACATAGGAATCAAGCTCCTCCCTTTGTCCAGATTGGCGGAACGTAGCCACCAGCGGAGGTCCTGTTTGCACTGTTCCGTGAGAAGTATCAGGTGGGAAAGAGGAAGTTTCTGAAATGACCATTGGGCGGAAAGGAGCCATTGCAGAATCCGCATATGTAACCTGGCCAGAGGCACTAGTATGATGGTGGCAGCCATGGAGCCCAACAGTTGGAGAACTAACCTGGCTTGAACTCTTTTGAGGGGCAACAGTGCATGGATCTGAGACTGCAGCACTCTTATTCTCTCTTGTGGCAGAAAGGCTCGCATCTGAATAGAGTCTCGCTGTGCGCCTATAAAGACAACAAGCTGTGAGGGCAGCAAGGCAGACTTTTCCCAATTTAAAGTAATTCCTAATTGTTGATACAGTGCTACGGTAGTCTCCCTGGCCTGAACGAGCAGATGCCTGGTGGGGGCGGTGAGAAGCCAGTCGTCCAGATACGGAAACACCTGGAATCCCTGACATCTCAGGTGAGTTGTCACCACTGCCAAACACTTGGTGAACACCCTGGGGGTGTGGTGAGACCAAAGGGCAGGGCACGAAACTGGAAGTGACTGGCTCCCAGCAGGAAGCGTACGCAACTCCTGGATGCCTTGTCCATCTTGATGTGGTAGTAGGCATCCTTGAGATCGATGGAGCACATCCATACTCCTTTTTCCAGCAATGGAAAAATGGACTGAAGCGTGACCATTCGGAACTTGGACTTCAGAACGTAGTGATTCAGTCGACTGAGATCCAGAATGGGTCTCGGGTTCCCTGTTCTTTTCGGCACCAAAAAGAGTCTTGAGTAAGTTCCTGATCCGATACGGTCTGAGGGGACTGGTTGGATGACTCCTTTTTCTAGCAGCTTTGTAACTTCTAGTGCTGCTTCATCCCGTTGACTGGGTGGGACGTCCGAGATTCTTCCGACTGGAGGGGGTGTTGATACAAAGGGAATAGCATAACCTCCGGTAACTATTCGAAGCACCCAACGATCCTGGGTGATGCTTTCCCAGGCTTCCAGATGCAACAAAATTCGCCCCCCGACTGGCTCCAGAACAGCACAGTCGGGCAATGCCTCAGGAGCGCTGGAAGGAAGATCCGCGAAAGTAATCGCGGTCTCCCGAGTTGCGGGGGCCTCCTCTGCCTCTAAGACGGCATCTTCCAGAATTATTTCCCCCTCCTCTGCCCCTGGAGGGGGACTCACCTTGAGCTGTAGGGAAAGGCCTCAGACTTCTTGAACCACATTTTCCCCCCTCTCTGAGCCTTGGGGTAAGGCCTAGAAGGGAGAAAAAAACGGGCCCCTACGGCAGATAGTGTATTTCCCTCCTGTTTGCATCTGGTGAGGGTGTCTTTCACTTTGGTCCCGAAAAGAGAGGACCTAACAAAGGGGGCATCAGTGAAGGAAGACTTAAAGGCCTATACAAAATGACACAGGCACATCCAGGCTTGCCTTCTGGGAGCCACACCTGAGCTAGCTGCCCTACTCGCCCCTTCGGCTGCATAAGATATGAGCCTCATGGACGAGTTGACAATGGAACCAAGGGTAGACAACTGGGCATTAACAGTTTGCATTACCGCCTCAGGCATGTTACCCGTCAGAGTATCTCCTAGCTCCTTAAGGAGATCTCTTTGGAGCCGAGTGAAATGACAAAGGTAATTCAGTGACCGCAAGGTAAAGGTCGCCGAAGACAGGGTACGCTTCCCGTACCGGTCCATACTCCTGGACTCCTTGTTAGGAGGATGGACGGAAGAAGCCTCTGCAACTTCCTGCTGAGTGGCTGCCGCCACCACCAAGGCATCTACTGAAACCCCTTTGGTCAGGAACTCTTTCACCGGTGGAGCAGAAAGGAACTTATTTGGATGTCTGGGCACCGGTTCCACGGAATCAGGGTTCTCCCACACCCTTCGAAAAATCAAATCCAGGAGTTCGAAGGGTGGATACACCCAGGAGACGGAGGGTTGAGCTCCGAAGGCCTTGAGGAATACCGACTCCTCCTCAGAGGGGTCTTGGAATGCCAATCGCCTCTCTGCCTCAAAATCTCCAGGATGTCGGAGAAAGAGACATCGGAGGATGACTTGGGGGACCCCTCTGACTCCTCGAGGTCGGTATCAGAGGTGAGGGACTCGTCCTGGGAGTCTATGTGCTTCCTTTTGCACAACTTCTTTCTGGGGGGCTCCTCAGGCACAGACTCTGAGGGGCCCTCAAAGTAGGGGACCACTCAAGGCTGTATCCCCAGACCTTCAGGCTCCACCATCCACGGATAGGGGAGCGTCAGAGGCTCTAGCCGGGGTGTATGGGGATGGAGTGACCGATCCAGGTGATGTGACTGAAGATCTAGCCAGTGCACTCCTCATGGCCTCGAAGGCAGGTCCCCCCTTATCCGAGGACCGACCCGTCTCCGAGACCACGACCAGAGTCGAGATTCCCCGAGCCGATGCACCGAGAGGGAGACTCTGAACTGACAGGAGTCCCGAGGTATCCCCCTCGGGTCCGACTGAGGAAACCCGAGTACCAAAACCAGAGGACGGAACCGACATGGTTGGAGCTGACGCCGGCTCCGATAGAATCACCTGGGGTATCGACACAAGGACATCACTCGGCGCGGGGCACTCCAGCTCCGACGACACATGGGTGCTCGGAGGAGGAATCATTGGTACCAGGTCAGGGACTGGCTCCAGAGCCGACTGGGTCAGAGCTGAAAAAAGTTTTGCTAACACCGGTGACTGCAGGAGCCTCTAGACCACCCTATCAACATCCAAATCAGACAGCCTAGAGGATTTGGAAGAAATAGGAAGAGATCGGGATCTCCTACCTGGAGACTCATGCCTGACACTGGTTGACCGGCTCCGAATAGGCTCCAATAATATCGGAGCCGAGGTCGATTCCTGTACAACAGATACCTCCTGCGGCCCCGAGGGCAATGGAGCCGAGGAGGTAGTATCCATAACCGAAACTTTCTCCTGCGGCCCCGAGGACAATGGAGCCAAGGAGGAAGCATCCACTTTTGAAACCTTCTCCGAAGGCTCTGAAGAGGCAGACAGAGCCGGAGATCTTTTCTTGGCCTTAGCAGGCTTAGATTTAGCACTAGAAGCCGAAGAAGAATCTAAGGCCTCCTCAAAGGAAGGCTTAATCAGACCCTTCAAAATCAGTTTATTTTTTCTTTCATGCAGTACCCTAGGGCTAAACACATGGCAAAAACTGCAGGACTCTTGTAGGTGAATAGCACCCAGACAATAAACACAGATGGAATGCCCATCTGTAATGAACATTTTGTAGCCACATTTGGTACACTTCTTAAACCAGGAGGGTTTATGTTCTTTCTGCTCTTTAGACATGATAACAACCGCACAACACTCAGCCGACAGAGACAGCACAAGAGGAAGGCGGGAAAAACCAAAACACACTAACGCCAAGTAAACTCTAAGTTAAACGTTTCTTGGAGGGAAAACAACTACCCACAACTCAAAGACCAGTACAAAAAATACAAAGGGACAATACTGGAGAGGACTAGGTCCTCTAACTTAAACGGGCCTAGCCCGCGAAACAGAGGGATACCACAAACACACAAAGTCCTCACAAAAAACTCAAAAGAACTAGTCACAAAAGAAGAGTAGCTATTAAAATAGCTTTTGCAATACAACTGACTACTAAAATACTTAGAAAAGTATTTGAAAAGGGTACTTAGCCACAGCCAAGCGAGACCACGTCCTAACTCTACGAGCGGCAAACGAGATCTGGGAATAGGGCGATGTGCATCTTGGGATACCAGGTTAGCCCAGCCAATTAGAGACTTCGTGCTAGAGAAATAGTTGGCAGAGTCGGAGCCGATTCTCGGCTCTGAACCCATGAGTAAAGAATGGAGGCTAAATAGGACCACATAACATCCTTGATTACCAAAGTCCTTTATACCAAAGACCAACCTCCCACCTTTACCTAAACCGCATTGTGAGAAGTATATTAAATAAAATTCATGGCTTCCACACCCTACTAGCTCTATATAAACCAGAGAGTGTATTAATAGCAGAAACATGGCTAAAACCAGACAACAATAATGAAATAACAGTTCCTGGCTACAATATCATACACAGAGATAGAATGGGCAAAAAAGGGTGGGGGTGGCAATATTATTCCAAAACCATCTCATTCTCAATTTGATGTTAATAGCCCTGAAGTCAATAACGTAGAACTCATCTTTACAAAATTAAAACAGAACCTCAATAACCATATAAATATTGTAGGAGGCTACTTCCCACCAGGTAATAACATTACTACCATGGAACACCTACTACATTGGATCTCAAATTCCCTTCCTCAAGGAACTATTCTATTAGGTGACTTCAATATTGACTGGCTTAATTGCTCTAGCTACAATCCCTCTACCCACATTAACCTCCATGGGTTTACCCAACTTATCTCATCCTCCACTAGAATTGATAAAACATCCAAATGCCAGTCCATTCTGGACTGGATTTTTATATCTTACCCCCTTGCATCCCAATCTGGCTGTCTGCCTAACAGTCAGCGACCATCAGCCAACCTATCTAATTAGGACTAGAACTCGCCATTTCAGACAGACAACCCTTAGAGTTGTAAGAAACAGAAAGAACTTTATACCTAATAACTTCATCTCTGCACTAAAATGTTGTAATTGGACTACACTGACACAACTATCTCTTGATGAAGCAGTACACTGCTTTAACTTAACTTTCTTACAAATATTAAACCATCATGCACCCTCCAGAACTATAAGAATAAAAGCAAAGTATGCCCCATGGCTACTTAACGAAACTAAATCTACTCTCAGACAGGGAAAAAGCTGGAATACAAGTCCACAAAAACAAAAACAAAACAATGAAACAAATCTACTCAGAACTCCAAAATAAAGTCAAGAAACTAATTAAACTAGACAAAATTAACTACTACCAAAACATACAGGAAAAACATGCTCACAACCCACACAAATTCTAGGCCAAAATAAATACTATACTTCAAACAGGGAAAGCTGCTACTCCAATGCCAGTAACAAATAACCATGAGAACATTCCCACTCACTTCAATATTTCACTGAAACAGTTCAAGTCCTAGTAAATACCAAAAATAATGCCAGTTGCTTTATCCTGCCTACCACCCAAAACAACCCCAACACTCAAGAGAATGCTTCCCACTTTATCCTGCACCCACTGTCCAAAGTTATTACAGAACTCCTCCATAAACTTAAACCAACCACTCTGGCTATTGATAATTTACCAGAATTCCTTCAGATAGATACAGAGGCAATAGCCTATCCTGTTGATATTCTTATTACTAGGTTCATAGGTTGGTACTAGGCTATCGGCTCTAGGGTCTATACAAGCCTAGCCAAACTATTCCCCGGATATTTCTTCCCACAATATTTACTTCCCTGGACCGCTGTCTAGCAGGTAGACTGACGTGATCCCTGGGGTGAATTTCTTATCTCCCATCCAATCGTCTAGGTTCCTTTTGAAGAGGGCCAAGGAGGCGCTCTGCTTGACATGTATGGGCAGTCTATTCCAGAGTATAGGGAGTCTCTGGGTCAGGAACCTATCCCTCCAGCATGTTTTGTTCATTGTGATGACAAGGTTTAGATCCCTGGAGTATGTGGCTCTGAGGGATTGGGATTTCTTTAAGTGGAGCATGTCCAACAGCTCTGAGTTTGACATGGCCTTGTTATGTTAAGCAGAGACTGCCTCTGAGTGGACGATATCCCACAGAGTATAGCTGGAGGTTTTTTTTTTACACGGTCAGCATAGGGCATCTGCTTTAGGCCTGTCATTCTTTTAGTGAGGTATTTCTGCGGCCTTTCCAGCTGTTGGAAATGTCTTGTGAGGTACATACCAAATGGGGTGTTGTACTCTATAATGGGTCTAATGAGGGATGAGTACAGTGGGACAATGACCTATTTTTTTTCTGGATGAAAAGCCCTTAGTGATGAGGTGTGCCACATAGAAGGCTTTCCTGACTGTTGTGGTGATGTGGTTATCGAAGGTGAGACCACCTTAATAGAGCTATATCAGACTTCAAGGTACCTACCATATGGAAAACCTCCCATATTATACCACTACACAAAGGAGATAAACTCCATAGAACTCTCTATCATCCAATTGCTATTCTAGCCCCCTTATTAAAAATATTAGAAACAGTTGTTCATAAACGTAATAAAGTATGGTATCAAAGACCTGTATATCAACAACTCAGAAACTATACTCATACCAAAACCCAAATCTGATGCATCAAATCCAAACAATTACAGGCCAATAGAATTTTGATATCAATATTTTTGAGTGCTATCTACAGTCTTAGCTAGCAGAATCAAAAAAAAAATCTCACCTCTCATATCTTCTGAACAACTAGGTTTTATGAACAACAGACAGGTATACAATACATTCACCATTGATTCAATCATTAGTTTAAATGTGAATGATAAATGCCCTAGCTATGCACTATCAGTAGATGCATCTAGAGCTTTTGACAGAGTAAACTCTAATTTTCTATTAAAGATACTCAAGAAATTTAGCATTCCTGAAGAATATACAAACATGGTGAGGGCTTTATACAATAATGCGACAACACTATCTATAAATAAAAAGTAATCAAAACCTATTCAAATCATTAACAATACAAAGGCAAGGATGTCCACTATCACCATACCTGTTCAATATATACATTGAACCTCTTCTTCTTAAAATATCACAAAGAACTTACCACCATCTTATGAATATTTAAAAAATCCCAATAAAGTTTACAGCTTTCACTGATGATCTTAATACTTACTTTGAATTCCTTAATACAGATTTAAACAAGATCTTGAATTCCACTGAAAATTTTTCAAAGGTATCTAATTATGCCATTAACCCAAACAAATCAGTCATATTCCCTTTGAATACTCTAGGACATAAGGAATTCTATTTCCCCAAAACTGAAATAAAAGTAAATTATAATCTCAAATATCTGGGTATCATGTTCACTCACCCCCAATCTGATATGACTAAAAATAATTTGTTTAAAACCCGGGCTAATATCACAGAAGACACTAAAAGATGGCTAAATCTTAATTTATCTCCACTATCTATAGTTAAAATGAAAATTCTCCCAAGATTATTGTTTCACTTTAATGCTATTAATCAAAATATACCAAATAATTTCTTTTCAAAACTTGGGACACTACTAGGGAAATGTATTTGGCATCCAAAAAATACAAGAATAAAATACTCTAGATTAACATTACCCAAACAAAAAGGGGGTCTAGAACTACCCGTTTTCAAACATACTATGACTTGATAAACGCTAGTCAAATTATGCAAATAGCAAATTCTGAACCATCTAACAAAGCATGGTATCCATTATGGATTAAAATATATTACAATCATTTAGTCTCACCAAATTTAAACCCTAAAGCAATACCCTTTCTAAATTCTAAGACATTAAGGTATTTTAAAATCCACCCCATAATCATAAGAAATACATTACTATTTCAAAAGCTGGCATCCTCCCTAAATCTTAAGAGTACTTTGTTACTAGGACAACCAATACACCTAAATCCTAATATTAAATTAAATAACACTATGATAAACATAAATCAATACCCACTAATTAAAAACACCACTGTATGGGAGTTCTACCAAGTCAAAAGTCTCAACTGAAAATATTACTCAAAGATTAGAAGTAAATAAAAGTTATAACACCATAATCAACCACTTATAATATCTGATTAACACAATTACTACAAATGTTAAAATAGATAACCAAAATATGCAGCTATATCAACAAATTATTAACCTGTTACTTTCGAGATCCAAAATGTTATGAAACACATATAGATTAATAACAAGTATTAGATACCAAGATGCACTTGTATATTCAAAATTTTGGGAAGGAAAAAATAACATGATTACCTGCTGCAATTGAACTCACTTTGAAATTAACCCCTCTCAAAAAACTAATTTATACCCAAATTATGATTAACAATAATGCCTATCACACACCACTCTTTATAAGCAAAATTAATCCTTCTCACTCTCCTTATTGCCCCACATGTCCAAACAGTGTAGCGGACACACTTCATATTTTCTGGAGCTGTAAGAATGTTTACAAATTATGGTGTTTGTTAAGAAGCAAGTTAGAAAAAAAAGGGATACACTAAATCTACCCTGTCATGGGAAATTGCAATTTTACATGCATTCCCCACCAACTTTTCCTGTGTAAACAAACACATCATAGTAACATTGTGTGCAATGATGAAATCATACATAGCTCAAAATTGGTTAGATAGAAAATTACATGGGAAGAATTTAAAGGAATGGCTATAAAATACATATTAGCCAGCAAATTACAAGAACCCCCTAAAAAAGATCCTATTATCAGAAATATTGGAAAACGCTTATAGAAATCTTATGGTAAAACTGGTTTATGAACAAGAAACTACATCATCATCATTACTCGTAAATAAGGAAAATAAAGAAAAACGTGTTCCCATCTTAAAATTGGAAAGGTCTAGGAAGTGTAAATAAAATGAACATTTCAAGGTGACATCAATTGTATATAGTGTACATAGTACAATATACAATTTAAGTTAGGTAGGCTAGAATGTCTTGATGCAAATGTTTTTATGTCAGATTCTATTATGATTAAATATCTCAAAGTAGATTTTGTCTTGCAACTTAAATGTGAATAGTTTGAATGTTAGTTAATTCTACATACTGATAACTGAACACTGATGCTATATGTTCTGTATATCTTATGCTTATTGCAAATTGATACTCCATGTATCTTGTCCTTATATATTTCTGTTTTACTGTTTTTCTTGCATTAAAAAAAAAAGAGGAAAATGCATGAAAAATATATTTGAAAAAAAAGAAACAGCTGTTCACACTCAACTAATGTACTACCTCCAAAAAAGGATTTATCTAAATCACGGCACAGCTTCAGACCCTCTCACAGCACTACTGTGTTTTACCAACACAGTTAAACACTACAGAAACAGTGGACTATTTGTCAATACCGTATGTTTAGATCCATCAAAAGCTTTCAACATGGTCAACCACAATATGCTTCTTAATACACTATCCACCCTACACATTAGCACCTCCTCTATCTCATAGTTCACAAACTACCTATCACGATGTCAGCAAGCAGTCCAATGGCAAAACCAATTGTCCCCTCTTTTACCAATTTCCTTAGGGGTCCCCCTCAAGGCTCTATCCTTGGGCCATTACTTTTCTCTCTATTAACCAACCAGCTCTATTCCTCCACACCTACTGCCTCAGTAGTACAATATGCAGATGACACCACCCTTATATGTGCTGCCCCCACATTAAAAGATCTTCGCTCCCTAAACCAAAACCACTTCTCATTAGCCAAAACCTGGTTCGCTAACTCCCATCTTATTCGTAATCCCCCCCCCCAAAAAAAACTACTTTTCAGCCCATGTAGACCCCTCCTCCAAATGAATTTAGCATCAGGTCCAAAAACAATACCCAGACCACTTCAACCACCCACACTAAGGTGTAGAAATAGACAACCTGAGGTTTGACATCCATATAGCACAAACCATCAAGAAAGTTCACAAAAAACTAGGACTCCTCAATCGGAACAAGCAATTTCTCACTAGAGAAAGTAAAGCCACAATAGCTAGAACCCATCTCTTATCTATCCTCCTCTACACAGCCCCGATTTTAACTAATCTTTGCAAGGCTGATTTAAACAAATGAGAATCTTGTTATAACAAGATTGCCAGGTTTGCTACAGCGGCCTCATATAGGACCCTTCACTGTGCATCACTTAAAACAGTTAAACTGGCTTGAGCTGCCTCAGCTACTGTAACTCAAACAACTGTCAATTGCACACAAGTTATACTGTTACCCTGATAAAATCCCAGCACACCAGGATCTAATTCAACCCTATACTACTACAAGAATCAATCAGTAACAATTCATCTACAACATCTAGCTATAACATCTGACATAGTTACAATGTGAAAAATTCACACCAATCCCTTGTATAATGTCATTATGTGGCACCGGTTCTTTTATTGAGGCTTTTCTACATTAATCCCATTGATAATACTTCAATGAATGTCATTATTTTTACTATATACTGAATGATACTGAGAGCTGTACATTTCTTCTCAACCATTATTTGTTGCCTGGAACTATTCACCATATGCTGATACCCTTTTTCTTGATTACACTGTGTTTTTGTTTTTCTTTCTAAACTATGTATATAAACTGGAGCTAGTCTCCCTGGGCATCTGCTGAAAATGGACCTGTGTCCACTTGGACTTACCCAGTAAACAAATGTAAAATAAATAATTAAAAATAAAGAATTAAAAATAAATAAATAGTATAAGCCTGTCTACTGTAATTCTTTTTTACATTTTAGCAGTGAACACCCTTTTTTTCAAAAAAAAAGAAATATAGTTAATGGACAATAAGTTACAGCAGCCCATATGACCTCCCAATTCTGAGACTTTATAAAAGAATGTGATTTCTTTAAAAATATGTTTTTATAGAGAGGGTACCCCGCATCAGTTATTGATGAAGTTCAAAAGAAGCTGTCATTGGTTGGAGCAAAAATATGTCCCAATTATTACTGACAGTAATTTTCATACTCCATCCATAGGGGTAGTTATCTACACGATTAGACCATAAACATGATAAAAAGTATACTACAGCTTTATGTTTAGAGTTCAACTAAGACACAACAACTATTACATATGTATTACTTAAATACTGGCACATGTTTAAACAGCTACCATTACCATTAAGGTATTTAATGTACCCACTAAGATTATTTATAAAAAGAGGATCTTTGAAAATTTTCTATGAAAAGAAAAAAGGAGGTTGTGGTATGGGGCAATAAGATCAAGGATGGGTACTTACAAATGTGGGGCTTGTAAACAGTGCCCCTATACTGGTAATGGTGACAGCACAAATTTTATGTCCTCGAACAAATCAAAAAAGAAGGGGTCAATGAGAGGACAAACTGGAATACAGAATTAATTTGGCAGCTGGTGCTGGAAGCAAACAAAGAACCAGACTTAAATGAAGTCATTTCTATAACCACTGTGTTAAAACTCAGATCAGCAAAACTATGACTTCTTTAATATTTAACAATTTACCAAGTTTACATTTTGGGATTAAAATAGTAATTTATTTGTGTGTGTATATATATGTATATATATATATATATATATATATATATATATATAGATTCACAACATGAGAATATCTGAACTGGTAGATGGTTTGGTCCTTTAAAATGATGTAATACTTTTAATCAATTTACTAGTGTCTGACCTAGGTACATATATCAGTCAACTGGCTGTAATTTTCAGTTCTGATGAAGTCCTACAAGTTATGTGGATGAAAGTGCTCAACTGTAATTATGCAATAAACATCAATCTAAATATTTTTGAGGCTGTACTTTAATTTCTTTTTATACTTGTGGACCAAGGTTTAGGGATCAGACCTCACATAGAAGGATTTCATTACTACTGTGGATACGTGGTGGTCAAAGTTCAGACTGCTAACAACCTGAGTACCCAGATCGTGTACAACTGGGTCTACACTTAGAGGGGTGCTCTCTATAATATAATTAGCAAGGATGTCAGATTTCCAAAGGGAATAATAATGCATTCTTTTTTTTGCATTTAGCTTTAATCTATGGCTTTGCCACCAATCATTTGTCTCCCTTAACCTTGTCTGCAGTATAGTAGCATCACTGGAGGACTCAATGATTGGGCACAATTTGCAACAGTCAGTGAACTTGGTCAGTCACGGGCAAGTCCAGGGTTGCCCGGATTTCTGATTAATTCCGAACAGTAAGGGGCCCAGCACAGAACCCTGTGGTATGCCTCTGGTAACTGGTCTTTCGCTAGAGGTGAAGTCACCCCCTTTGACAGTACATGTCCTGCTGGTGAGCCAGTTGGCTATCCATTTGGTAATTTATGGGTTAATTCCCAATTGGGAGAGTTTTTGTATAATACCTGAATGGGGGATTGTGTCAAATGTCCTGGCTAGGTCAAGGTAGGTGGTATGTACTGCCTTTCCCTCATACCGGGCCTTAGTGACTTTCTTGAAGAAGTCAATTATGTTTAACAGGCATGATCTACCTTTAACGAATCTGAACTGGGTTGGGGCCAGAGTTTGGAGAGTACCTATCTCCTTGTTAATAAGGTCCATAATGATTCGTTCCATGGCCTTGCAAATGAGACTAGTCAAGCTTATGGGCCTATAATTCCCAGGATCGGTTGATGAGCCCCCTTTGTATTGAGGGATTACTGTTGCTGTCCTCAATTCTGCCAGAACATAGCTAGTTTGCAGGCTGTGGTTAAACAGGGATCCAAGTGGGTCTGCTAGATCATGTTTTAAGTTGTTTAAAAGGCAACCTGGGATGCTGTTTGGTCTCATTGATGCTGTGTTTTTGGCCTTACAGAGCACAAAGATGACCTGCTCTCTACAAAATGTACGGCGAGGAATGGTGGCAGGAATACGTCGTTATGTATTGTGAAATCATACGTAGCAATATTATTTTTCTAACCTCATTTACACTATTTGGTGGTTATAACATTCTTATTTGACCACACCCAAACTAAACTATGAACTCACTCCATCCCGCTACAAATCTGTTACTGGAATTCTTTACATATTACGTATGTGGAACTTGATCATTGTGCTGAACAAGGTTTTCAGAAAACCTCCACTAAATTAATAAGTAATAATAAACACATACATTAAATGAACATCTGACTTTGAATACATATAAATCTAATGCATGGCTAGGTTACCACTTTTAGCCATAATACAGTACAGCTGTGTAAGTAAATGTACTAATATATATATATATATATATATATATATATATATATATATATATATATATATATATTTATATATATATATATATATATATACACACACACACATACACACACACACATATAAAATATGTTTAGTTACTTTAACCTCAATTCTGATTTGATTAGATTTAGTACACTCTTGCATCACAACAGAGATTTCAATGGTAGATTCAAAACACGTTTTTTTTCATGACGACATTACCATAAAGTTTTGGTATAATTCTCCCATTTAGCATACTGGTGCACACTCATGCACACACCTGCTGCACACTTTTATATATTACTAGTTTACTTTATCATATCAACTGTTTCCTGAAATGTGTGCTTTTCTACTAGTTTTCATTATATAAACATTTTTGGGGGGCTGTAAACATGTAAATGGTCATGATAGGTGTTTTTTTTTCTCTCAGCTGCAAAGCACTGACATTTTCTGAACTGTAAATAACTTAGTTTTTATGCACACTAATACATATGGTTGCATGCTTACTAGATATCATTACACAGATATATATTTATAGTCGTTTATAGTGTTTATAAGTCGTAAACATTGGTAAATAAGTAAAAACAGCATTTATGGTCAGATAGCTGTGTGTGTTTTTTCTTGTATGTACCTAATATGCCGTTTTTACTTATTTACCAATGTGTACAACTTTAGTTCTCGTCACAGACCTGATGAAGGCTTTATTGCATTAGTTACCCAAAAACTATTTAGTTAAAAGTCAGTCTTTGTATATGTGTGGTATGCTTTTCTTAATACTTGATTTTGGAATATGGGTTGCAAACAGGTAGTGTTTTCCTTAACTAGGATTTAGTTCGATATAATCAGTAGTAGTGTGTGGGGGGTGGGTACTTCTTAAATGCACTTTAACGGCCCTGTTTATATTGTTTGCCTGGAATAGGCTGGTTTAAAATTAAACAATACATATACTTTCCACGCCTACTTCTAAATGTATAAAAGCTGATATGTTTAAGATTGTAAAGTATTTCTTACTTTTTTGTTATTGAGAATCGCTTGTCTGTGACAAATAAAGGCTTGTTGCTTTAGAACACTACCTGGGTTTCATGATTTTTGGAAATTGTGACCGAGCTCATGAACGAAGTTTTAAGACTACTAGTTTTTCAGTTTTTCCTCAACACTCGTGTTGGTGAGGTTGGAATTAGACAGATTCCTGTGCTTGTTCATTTTGTTTATTTTGACTGTATACAACTTTATGCTTTGCATTGTTCTTGTAAGCATTCCATAAAATGTAATGCAATGGTGCATTCATCATGGTGGAGAGGTATATCAGCGTCATATGCAAATAAAGTAGTTCTGTAAAATAAAGGTCTTCACTGTAATTACCAAACAAGTATTTTGCAGACTTGCACTGATTTGTAACAGAGTCACTGCTGTACTTTATCATGTACTCATCCAATAGCTAAGATGAAACTGCAGACATCATTACAGACTTCCATCATGCTCAAGTACTGCAATGACTTTTAAAAGAAACGAAAACTAGAACAGTCCACCAATAAACACAGTAATATGTTAAGTTCTAGTGACACAGCATCAACGAATTATGTACCAGCACTTCCAAATCTCTCCACAGATCACCAAGTTTATTGTATAAAATAAAAGTTAAGCGCTTTCATCTTACATCCAAGACTTCTTCAGAACAAAGATTCATACTTAAACAGTTCAATTTATAATCCCATCTCTCATCACATGGTTTGAATCCCACAAGACATAATGCTTATTTAAAGTGCAAGTGCTACATTTTATTCATCCCCTTTCATACTGAAATTCATATACATGCTGGTACTTTTTTTTAAAAAAAATATTTGTTACATGAACAAATGTTTTCTAAAATGTACTTGTGTACAAGATACTTGTATAAAAATCCTGTATAAAAATTCTAATAAAAGCATTACAACCACTCTATACTTATTTACACTTGCTCTAAAAAGTAATCTTGTGTGTGAAGGTTGTATATTTTGTTTTGTTTTATTTTGTTTTACTTTGGTTTATAGCAGGGGCTTTACCGATATATATTCATTTATTCCAGGATATACAGATGCATTGAGCAAAATCTGCCACCTGGTTTCTTTTTCCCCTACTATTTTTTTGATATCCCCTCCCCTCCTGTTGGGTTTGATTATTTCCAAGATACCAAAATGGAAAGTATCACATTTTGCATTCTCCTTGATGTGTTTCCATAAAGCATTTTTTTCATCATGTTTCTTTATACAATACAGGTGATCGTATATCCTGTTTCGTAGGCATCTGATGGTCTTGCCTACGTAGAAACAAGCGCACTGTGTACATTTAGCTAAATATATTAGATATTTGGATCTACAGTTCCCTTCTTTAAACCTTATTATTGTGTTGTTGTAATTCTCTAACCTAATACTCGGGCTATTCACTATGAATTGACATTGTATACATGTTCCACATCTTCTGGTACCCAAAGTTTCCTTTGTAGTACCTTTACTTTTGATTTTCTTTTCTAACAAATTTTTGATATTGTCTCCATTCTTATGTACATAAGTTGGTCCTTCCCCCACAACCTTGTATACTATTTCATCTGCCCTCAGTATATTCCAGTTTTTTCTTATAATATTTTTAATTGTCTCACATTCTGGTGCATATCTTAGAATACATGCTTTGCTATATTTGTTGATATCTTTTCCATTGTCCATACAATTATCAGCAACTTCTTTTGTAATACCCAACAAAGGTCTGTACCTAGTTTTACTTAGTTTCTTTACATACTGTATAATGTCAAGAATCATGCTCCATGGATACCCCCTATCTAAAAAGAAGTGTCCTGTTTTCAATAATTCCCTATCCAAATCTGTGGGTTCCGAAGTCATCCGAGCCACTCGAATGCATTGTCCCTTTATTATGTTTCTCTTTTGCTTGTATGGATGGTTACTCGAGAAGTGTAAGTACGAATTGCTAAAGGTGGCCTTCCTGTAAATATTGGATTTGAATTTCCCTTCTTTCATAGTTATAAGGGTGTCGAGGTAGGGAATGCTTTCTTTCTCAATGTTAAATGTAAATTTGAAATTTTCACTACATGAATTGAGATAAATCCTAAATTCATCCAATTCACACTGACTACCCTTCCAAACGATAAAAATATCATCTAGGAACCTAAGATAGCCGGACATGTACCCACTCCATTTAGTATTTAAGATGTGTTCAGTCTCCCAATCAAAAAGTACCATGTTGGCGTATATGGGGGCACAGGATGCCCCCATTGCCACCCCCCTGGTTTGCTTGTAATATTCTCCTTCGTAGAATATGTAATTGTGTGATAACACTAACTCCATAAATTCTAAAATGAGTAGGGTTCTGTCCCATGACACACAACCTAAATGCTTGATACTTTTTTCAAATCTTTCCAGTCCTTCTTCTTTGGGAATGATAGAAAAAAGGTCCACCACATCAATTGTAATGAGACAACCACCTTTGTTCACCATATCTGGTTTCAATCTTCCTAAAAAATCCCATGAATCTGTTACAAGATGAGAAATACTTGTAAAGCTCTTTTTTAGCCATTTGTCAATTACTTTACCAAAAGGAAAAGTTTTAGAGTCACTTCCGGATATGATGGGTCTAAAAGGGGGGTCATGTATGTTTTTATGAATTTTCGGTATTCCTACTATGGTGCCAATTATTGGATTGTCCACCTTTAAAAATTTGTAAAGGTCTTGGTCTATTCTGTTTTCTAATAACAAATCTTCTAAATACAAATTAATTTTGTGATATCCGATATTGACTTCATTTACTGATGACATACTGTAGTTACCGGATTTCAATAATATAGTGTGAATTTTGTTGGTATAATCACTCATGGGGTAAAGCACTACCCCACCCCCCTTGTCCGGTTTCATGATTCTAATATTTTGGTCTTCTCGTAATTGTTTCAAGATGGTATATTCCTTAGATGTCAAATTACATCGATTCTTTGAATTCCTACAAGTTCTACTGTACCTATAAATTTCATCTGTTACCAGTTTCTCAAAAGTTTTTAACAAATTATTTAATGGTGGAGTATAGTTACTTGTGGTCCTAAATTCCTTGATGACAGTGTTGTTTGATTTCCCCTCAAAGGTAATACCTAAATTGAGTTTCCTAATGTATTTTTTAATGTCCACTATACAATCAGTGACATTAAAATTATCCTTAGGAATGTATTTCATACCTTTGGACAGTAAGGTGAAATGATCTACTGTCAACTCCACCCCCACAAAATTGTAAATGTTGAAATTATCATAGGTGCTGACTATGTCATTGACTTTAACTATTTTTTTATCACCATATGTTCCTGAACATTCCATTTCAGTCATTCCCTTCTCATTTAACCTTTCTGGTACCAATCCTTCCCATGTTGTCTTTCTTCCTGGGGCCAGTTCCTTCCCATGTCCTCCCCTAAAAAATCAGGGCACATTTTATCGTTTCCATAGTCTTCTCTTCTATAATTTCTATAATTTTTGTTACCATGATTGTTAAATCTATGGTCTCTAAAATTATTATTATAGCTAGGTCTGTTGTAGTTCCATTTTTGAGTATATCTAGGGGGAAGTTTCTTTTGTTCTTCCTTTTCCCATACATATGCTATCCCATCCTTGTACTGATCCAAATCCCTTTGCAACTTCTTACACTTCCTTTCAAATTGCTTGTTTATCTGTCCTTCTACCCAATTGTACTGTGCATTCAAATACATTTCACTCTCATTGTACAACATATCGTCACAAATAACATTGTTTAACTCGTCAAGTTCAACTAATAATGAACAAATTCTGTTGTCATTACATCCTATAATAAATTGCATAAAAGAGAACCCAAAACTATCAAACAGTTTAACACATTCATTTTTACTGTATTCATCCAAAATAATTCCCATAGGGACCTTGAAAAAACGTAAACCCTTCGGAACAATCCCAGAATCAATACATTTTTTAAGGTAATTATTATCTAATTGTAAACTTTTGAGTAACTTTAGTTTTTTACCAAATAGGAAAATAGTGTCCTTCAATGTCCGCTCTTCATTCTCGACATAATGAGGTTTGTTACAGACCTTTGTTGGGTATTACAAAAGAAGTTGCTGATAATTGTATGGACAATGGAAAAGATATCAACAAATATAGCAAAGCATGTATTCTAAGATATGCACCAGAATGTGAGACAATTAAAAATATTATAAGAAAAAACTGGAATATACTGAGGGCAGATGAAATAGTATACAAGGTTGTGGGGGAAGGACCAACTTATGTACATAAGAATGGAGACAATATCAAAAATTTGTTAGAAAAGAAAATCAAAAGTAAAGGTACTACAAAGGAAACTTTGGGTACCAGAAGATGTGGAACATGTATACAATGTCAATTCATAGTGAATAGCCCGAGTATTAGGTTAGAGAATTACAACAACACAATAATAAGGTTTAAAGAAGGGAACTGTAGATCCAAATATCTAATATATTTAGCTAAATGTACACAGTGCTTGTTTCTCGTAGGCAAGACCATCAGATGCCTACGAAACAGGATATCGATCACCTGTATTGTATAAAGAAACATGATGAAAAAAATGCTTTATGGAAACACATCAAGGAGAATGCAAAATGTGATACTTTCCATTTTGGTATCTTGGAAATAATCAAACCCAACAGGAGGGGAGGGGATATCAAAAAAATAGTAGGGGAAAAAGAAACCAGGTGGCAGATTTTGCTCAATGCATCTGTATATCCTGGAATAAATGAATATATATCGGTAAAGCCCCTGCTATAAACCAAAGTAAAACAAAATAAAACAAAACAAAATATACAACCTTCACACACAAGATTACTTTTTAGAGCAAGTGTAAATAAGTATAGAGTGGTTGTACGTTTTTATTAGAATTTTTATACAGGATTTTTATACAAGTATCTTGTACACAAGTACATTTTAGAAAACATTTGTTCATGTAACAAATATTTTTTTTAAAAAAAAGTACCAGCATGTATATGAATTTCAGTATGAAAGGGGATGAATAAAATGTAGCACTAGCACTTTAAATAAGCATTATGTCTTGTGGGATTCAAACCATGTGATGAGAGATGGGATTATAAATTGAACTGTTTAAGTATGAATCTTTGTTCTGAAGAAGTCTTGGATGTAAGATGAAAGCGCTTAACTTTTATTTTATACAATAAACTTGGTGATCTGTGGAGAGATTTGGAAGTGCTGGTACATAATTCGTTGATGCTGTGTCACTAGAACTTAACATATTACTGTGTTTACTGCAATGACTTTTACGTATTACTTTTTGAAGTGCACCTGCCAGTTAATGACACACGTCAAATGCTTGGTAAGGTAAATTAAACAGCACACATCGCAAGTGAGCTTCTCTTCCTGTAGATGCCTATATTTTGGTGATGCCAGCAAATAACCTGCCATTTGATGGCACATATAGGCTTTGTTCCAGGTGGATTGTATGCAGATGGTCTGTATGCCTTACACTGCATACACTTTTGTGCACTGCAATACACTTTAGGCATTTCAGTAGAAAAAAAAACATATGCCTATACAGCATAAAGAGGAAATGCTTATCAATAAATATTGTTGGACTGTAGGCTATGCTGAACATGTAGAATGAGCAATGATTACTGTCTCTTCAGTCCTCTCGACATGAATGACAGTCTTTTATCAAAGAAGTGTTATAAAGTTGTTCTCTCTTCTTTGTTCCAAGTGGATTGTGGTACAGAAGGTCTGTAACTCTTAAAAAGTGGCACACAGGGAGAACACATCAATGCCAACCTCTACAACATTTTGGCTCTGTGGGAATCCTGACTGCATATGTCAAAACGGTTTCAAAAAGTGACATCATTCAGAATGACAATACTAATAGTACTAGCATCCCTTGAGATATATATTCTTGGTCATTCGCTAATGCAATCGATATAAAAGAAATCACAAAACTACCTGACAGAAAACAGGGGGCATGTCACTTCCTCAAGCACTATAAATGCAAGCACCACTCATTGCTTAGCTAATAACGCAAAGGAGGAGGTGTTACCAAATAGGAAACCAAGGGTAATCTTTGAATTTGGCAGAATTAGAACCAGCAGCCCTTAACAACACTGCTTAATACTATTTAAGCATCCCTTCTCAAAATCACTCAAAACTAATTTTAGCCATAAAAGCTCTCGGGTACAAATTTCCTGCACTGCATTGTATAAGCAGTGCTACTCTGACGTCTTGCTTATTTTCCAGCATACCATGCACAGCAAAAAAAAATGTTTATAAGTCTTGGTTTGAAGTGAGAATGTACCACATACCAAGATACACAGACAATGGCACTACTTATGTTATCAACAGTTGTAATGAGAACCATATGCATGTCACAGGATGTTTGTGCAATGGATAAAGGCAAAACTTCCACTTTTTGTGACAAATGTATTGGATGACGACCTGTGTGTTACTGACAGCATGGCTGACTTATCTTACTCTCTGCACATTATGGTTTAATGCCTTGGTTGTTGGGCAGCTGTGTAACAACAGCCACTGAAGTCATATCAAGCGCTTCACTTACAACTTTGCAGAGGGTAAGATGACACTGCAGGACTCAGTACGGACTTCCATCATGCTCATGTACTGCAATGACTTCTACCTATTACTTTTTGTAGTGCATCTGACAGTTGACGATGCATGTCAAATACTATGTTAAGGTGAACTAAACAGCACACATCACAAATGATCTTTTGGAATAAAGTGTGCAAATATGGCTTGCATACTTAAGTTTTTAATTTTCTGCCCGACTAAAATTACATCCTTCCCTACGTTTTGTACGTGATGATGCCCTACGGATTTCCTCAATTTTTCCTCATCACTACTTTGCACTGTAATGGTAGCTCTTGGGTCTTTTCAACGAGCAACACCAGTATTTTCTGTCCTCCTTGTGCCTTTCCAATGAATTCAGGCTGTATGGTGGATACAATGAGCACGGATTTCACCTTCAGTGAAGGAATCACTTGATAAGTCTGACGTATTAGTCCAGGTCTACATCCCTGCTCTGTATTATTCATAACTGATGACATACTGTCTGATAAACATTACTAAAATCTTCAACAACACAGTCATTTCACTTTTAAGAGCTAACCAAGCAAAAACATTATTCAAGTGTAAAGTCCTTTAGCCTAAGTAATTTCTTAGTAAAGTTCACAGGCAAGGTCTACATATTCAAAATGTAAAATAGATAACATAGCTCTGGCCATGTACACTCATTCAAATAAAACCTCCTCCTGAAATACTATCAGTATTATCAGTATTACAACTGCATGCACAACAAAAACTCCCTTTATAAAGAGTAGTGTTTCTTAAATGGAAAACCACATTCCTCTTTGCATACAATACTTCACAGTGTTGCAAAATGATGAAAGGATTATAACAATATATATGGAAGCATTGTAGAATAACAGCAAAACATCTTCAAACAGATAGTAATAATGTAAAAGGTATGTCTGTTCTATATTCTAGTTATTTTATAAAAATGTTTTATTTATAATTACAGTAAAGTTACTTATTGAAAATTTAAGATACCAACAGACTTTCCTGATTCATTATTCACAGAAGTATTTTGTCAAAGTCTGAGCCTCAATCTTTGCATGGCAGTACTGTAGTCTGTTTTGGAATTTTTATATTTGGATCCTCCTCTGAAATATATTAATGTATGTGTGTATCGGCTTACTATGACTATATAATTTTCAGGAATTCTGTCTCACAATATGTCAGTCCAGTAATATTTATTGCAGTTGTAACTGAAGACAGCGATCTCAAATTTGAAACAGTGAAGATAAGAAAAAGGTGATGTTTAAATCTAGGTATTTTAACATTTTCACATTGTAAAACTGATATCTAGTGTGCACCCACAAAGCAGTGTAAATAAACAGAGCTGGTGGTGTAGTTGTATCTCAACATTTCCATTAAGAAGCAACTCATTTACTAAAGAAATGACAACTGGTTTTCAAAGATTCAAAAATTTACATTCAATATCATTATAGTAAACCATATATAAAATTACACATGGACTGGAATATAGCTATACAAACAAATGCTAATAATTTGTGCAATCTACATCTCTCACAATGCAATAAATAATCTGGTATTCTAACATATCTGCCATACTATATTGTACTGCTGATTGAAAACGTGAAAAAAGAAATAAGATTTACATATTACTGATGCATCAAAAGTATCTGTATTCACAGTTTTGAATTCAGCTTTTCGGCTGTATAAAAATGGATAATACGATCTGCCTCTCTCCGTCCTGAGAGTAAAGCACCATGGGTGGTCGAGTAGAATGTACGATGAGTGGCTTCTCCAGCAAACAAAACCTGCAAGGGCTACAAAAACAAACTTTTCAGTTAGCCACCGCAATGCCTGTACTTCACTTTTGAATGAAATGCCTTCTAATGCAGGTATTTTCCTTCTGCTCTAAATTTTTCAGAGCTAGGATGATGTTTAATTAGTTGTTCTTATCAACTTACTAGTCCTATCAAACAAAAATATTTATATTTAAAAAGCCCAAATACCAATTCAGTTTTATAGAATTGCTCAACCTTTAACAACTATACAAAAGTGTATGCAACCCAAAGGGTCTATATTAGAACTGCAAAAGCCCATTTAAGCAAATACGTAAACGTCAACACATATTGCATGAACTGCGAGTACACCGAACATCCGAAACCGCTAAATTTTAAATCTCGAATCGGCACAGTTGTCCCTTCTGCGGTATAGCTCCATAAGGTAAGTGTGCGATAGTTACAGACCTTAGGGTTAGGGTGCGGGTTAAGTAAGTGCATAGATAGTAATGTATGTAAAGGTTAGAAGCAAGGTTTTGTTAAGTGTATGTGTGTGGATTATTTACTTTGTTTGGGTATAACTCATTAAGGTAAGTGTGCGATAGTTATGGACCTTAAGGTTAGGGTGCAGGTTAAGGTAAGTACATAGATAGTAATGTATGTAAGGTTTAGTGTAGGGTTAGAAGTAGGGTTTTGGTTCGTGTGTGTGTGTGGTTTATTTATTTTGTTCGGGTGGGTAGCATGTAGCGAGCGGTGGGGTTGGCCAACTATGCCGGTTTGAGATTTTGAATTTTGCGGTTTTGGGGATTTGGTGTACTTGCGGTTCGCGCAATATGTGTCGACGTTTACGTATTCACTTAAACGGGCTTTTGCGGTTCTAATATAGACCCCAACACAAAATATGATTGACAAGGTAAAACATTACTGACATTAACTTGCTCCAAAATCTATTATATTCTAACGGATAACAGCAATAATTTATATAAGTGCTGTGCTGACAAAGAGGAATGATAGAAGAAATCTATCTTCTCTCTATATCTTCTTTTTGCTTCCCACAGATGAACACTACCAGGGACGACTCCTCATTCACTGCACTTTGGCTGTAGAACAGAACTAAGTCCGACCCAAGTTTGGGGTTGGTGCTGAGATTCAGGCACTCCAGGGCAGCATCATGTTCCAGCCAGGCAGCACGGACCTAGATTCCCACCTTCCTGCATATACCTTTTAATGTTTCATGTCTTATGGCTGGATGTGCAGTGGGCATGCTGATGCATAGTTCTATCTCCAGAGAAACAAAGCCATGTCTTCAATCATGGATAGACTGTAAGGTGCTCCCAAATGCAATCTCCCAGTATGGGCACAACTATCCTCCTGCCTGAGCCACTAATCGAATTTGTGTCATATGGGCCACAGTCAGAGCTCTCTCGCTGTCATGGTGCTGGCATTTCCTTCCTCTTTACCTTCATCCCTCATCCCACCCCCAGCCTAGGAACTACATAGCTAAGTTTCATGCTTATGCTAAAGTGGTAACTGGGAAAACAGGAGAAACAAAAGCCATTTTTTTTTTTATCCATGCATTTGATAAGCAGAAATGCCAAGTGGTCTACTTTCTCTGATAATCCAGACCAGGAGGAAAAAAATATTAACAAATGGAACACAGAACTGTATGTGCAGAACAGCAGTTCATGAAGACTGACAACAGGTTAAGCAAAACAAAGTGGTACATAAATACAAATACAGTTCTGCAGTAAGAGAATTTGTCATTAAACACAGAATACTACTGACAGTTTTAAACTGCTTATACATATATTCGAGGATTTTAAATTTGTATTCCACAGAATAACGGTACACTGTGGTAGTGGTAGACAAAATAAGTATGAAGAATAACAGGGTCATATTGACAAGTTAGTCATAATAAAAAAAGAGACACTGGGGGGGAGATCAAATACTCATGCAAATGAGTAATGTAGCAGGGGAAGAAGGGTAATGGTGTCCTAAACAAAGTTTACATTCAGAAAGGTATATTCTGTGGCCGAGAATGCAGAGTTTTCCTGCTAATGTGCATGACCCTAGTTCACTAGTAGAGAGAAAGCGAAAGGTCTGCTTTTTTTAATTTGTAAGACTATGACGACTACAGAATGTAGATTTTTTTAAACACCTGTATTAAAATATGACTTAAGACACAAGCACACATGCATCAACAGAAAAGAAAAACCATATTTATACATTTTCCATTAATACACATTATACATTTGTCTGTGTTCCAGTCCAACATTATATATAAAATCACCCAATTCCCGTCTTCCCTTAAACTTCACTCCCCCTCCTTAACATTATTCTGCATGTATTGTTCTCACAATTTCCATTTATTTGTATGTACTTTGCTTCTTCCCTTTTCTAAAGATTCATCTTCCAAGTTCTTTTATCTCTTTTATGATATTCAGCGCTTCAAATACTGTTACTTTATATTCTGATTTCCATTTTCTTGTAATTGTTTTTTTTTTGGCAACAACATTATTAAACTTAATGAGGCCTTACTAATGTCCAGGCAATTCAGATTCTGTGTTCCAGCTCAAACCAATCATTTCCTTAGTCAAAGCTACTTGCTCCCTCAATATTTCTGCTAGAGGATTCCACAGCTTTTTTTTTTAAACCTGTCAACTTATTATACTCCTCAAAATATGTTGCCATCTACCTCTTTCTTCTTTATTACACCTCCAATATTTGCTGTCTACCTAAGGAAAAATTATTCGAAATCTGCTTAGGGTACAAAAAAACTTTTACAAGTACTTCCAGGTAAAATTCCTAAAAATCTGAACTTTGTTGCATAATTGGGAGTTGTACATATGTCCTCCCATTATTCCCTTGTAAACTGCTTTTCCAGTCTCTCTTCCCAATCTTTTCTAAGCTCCTCTGATTGATTCTTACAGTTACTATGCAATACTTTATACAACCTACTAATTATGCCCTTTTTAGCAGCAGCTTCTCTTCTAGAATCAACTGAAAAATCTACCAGATCAGGTCTTTCACAAAGGACTACAATATCCCTTTTCTCTTTGTCTATAGGATAGAGAAGGCAGTATTTAACCTGCAGTACAAACTTCTTCTTGGCCTCATCCCACTCTATATTACATTTTCCTTTTGAGTTATTTGTTCCCAACACCTTGGTTCCTTTGCCAGTTTTCTCCAGTAAATTCCTGCTCCCATACCTACTTTTTGTACCCCACCTGTAGTCATCTCCACTGGCAAAATCTCCTTTTCCCCATTCACATGCTAGCTTAGTTTTTAAAACACTTTCTGCAGCTTTATAAATATCTGCATCCAAAATCTCACTCTCTCCTTAATTCTTGAAACCCACCCCTTGCCTGCTTCTTTATCATTCCTTTCCATTTTGAATTATAATCTTCTGCTTGTGTCATATAAGCCTTAACTGTACAGCTTGAAAATTTGCCTTTAAATCCTAAACCACCTTGTTCTTCAGGGGAAGATCAACTTATCCCACTTAACTCTTGTCCTCTTTCCCTCCAAGATAAATTCCTTCACTTCTTTATTAATTGTCCACAACTTCTCCGCTGGCTGATAAAAATATGCCTGAACCGTCAGACCAAGGGGCTTAAATGGGCAGCTAAAGGGACTTAAAACATCATGTTTTCACTGCTTATAAAACATCTTGTTTTCACTAATTATATCTTGCTATCCGTATCCATAAACAACTTCCAATTTCTCAGTTTTTGTATTCTCTTTTGTTTACTCTTTTCCCAAGTGTTCTGCCATAATAAAAGCCCTTATAATCATACTCTCAAAATGCTTCATCTTATGTCCCCATAAACATGGGTATTGCTGAACCAAACCAATTGCAGGTACTTAATTTACAGCTATAGCCTTTGTTTTATCTTCATTAATTTTATATCCTAAAAAAACTTGAAACTGTCTCAAAACATTTTTTTTTCTGGATTTATCAAGTACAAAATAACATCATCTGCAAATAAGTCAACTTTTCTTGACTACCACACCAATTATGTTCTTGAATTTGTTACTTGCTTTCTTTGCCAATGGCTCTAAATATAAAGCAAATAAATGGGAAACAGGACACCCTTGACTGATTCCAATGTTCAAACAACTTAATGAAGAGGAACCCTCCCACTTCAATTCTTGCCTCCAAACCTTCATATATTATTTTATTTATTTATTTTTATTTTACATTTGTTGACCGGGCTAGTCTAGCTGGATATATGTCCATTTTCAGTAGAGGCCCAGGGAGAAAAGCTCCACAAAAAGACAGTAGATACATCAATTGTTATACAAAAGGAAATATTTACAAATGTGCAGTTGTATATAATGAAATTCTTAAGCAAAATAAAGTACAAATTGGTGTTTTTTTTTTTTTTTTTTTCCCACTCTCAGTAAAATTGATCATTAGAGAATAGAATAACAAAAGAACTGTAGAAAGCAAGTGAAGAGTAGAAGGTCAAGGAAATGGTAGTGGAGAGAAAAAAAAGTTTAGTCAGGGTTAGTACAAGGGCAAAGCCATAGGGAATTAAGCAACGTTTTAAGATGCTTCTTGAAAGTATTTAAAGAGGTAACTGCGGTAATTTCACTTGGAAGCTTGTTCCAGGCAGGTGGCAATACAGTTGGCGAACAAACTGTTACCAGCTTTGTTGTTGGATTTATAGGAGTCCGCTAGAAGCTTGGTGGCAGAGTATAAGGAAAAGATGTTTTTATAAGGAGTAATAAGAGAGCTAAGTATAGTAGTATTAGCAGGCTGATAGAAGATTTTGTGGGTGATGGTTAGTTGCTGTAGTAGAATTTGAGTAGGAAGTTCTAGCCAGCCTAGTTGTTTAAGATTAGAGCAATGATGGGTACAAAAAGGGGCTCCTGTTGCAAATCTGGCTATATTGTTATATGCCATTGCTAGTTTATTGAAATTAGATTTAGATAAGTTTGTAAAAATCGGTGAGGCATAAAGAAGGGTAGAGAGCAGGTGTGTTTGTGCTAAAGTACTTCTGGCTAAGGTTGTAAGGTAGGGTTTAAGCCTATAGAGAGATCCAAGTTTCCTATTGACTGACTTGATGGTTAAGTTAATATAGGAATCAAAGTTGAGATTGTGGTCTATTGTGACACCAAGAAGTTTGGTAGTAGGGTCAGGGGATATTATAGTGCCACTGTTAGAAGTAATATTGAAGGTAAAAGAAGACGACTTTTGTGTAGGTGTGAAGAGTAATAATTTAGTCTTTTTGGGATTCAGTAATAGGCAATATTGGTGGAACTAGTTTTCGGCTGCTGAGAAGACTTTTTGTGTAGTAGCCTGAAGCTCAGTTGGGGAGGTAGTTGAACATATCAGCGTAGAATTGTCTGCATATTGTATACAGATGGATTGTGGAATGGACTTATTTAGGTTGTTAATAAAAATAGAAAAGAGGAGAGGTCCCAGTATTGAGCCTTGTGGTACTCCTATTGTGATAGGAAGAAGAGATGATAAGTGATTTTCCCATAATACTGCTTGTTGTCGATTGTCTAAATAGGAATTAAACCACTGGATAGCCTGAGAGTCTAAATTGAAGGATTTAAGGATATTTAGTAAGAGAGGATGGTTGACCATATCAAAGGCCTTAGAGAGGTCTAAGAAAAGAGCTGAGGAAGGTAGGTTATTATTCTGATTTTTATTAATATTGTCAGAGAATGACAAGAGAGCAGTGGTGGTACTGTGATGAGGTCTAAAACCGTGCTGGCAATCTGCTAGGAGATTGTTTCGGAGGAGATGGTCAAGTAATTGCCTATGAACACATCTTTCCAAGATTTTAGCTAGTGGAGAAAGTAAAGCTATGGGACGGAAGTTTGAGAGCTCGTTTGAGTTACCACTCTTATGTAGTGGAATGATATGAGAGACCTTCCAGAGGGTAGGAATAGTACCTTCAGTGATGGTTCGGTTAATTAAAATGGAGATAGGAAAGGCAATTGCTTTGGCTCCTATTTGTAGTTACTCAGCTGGGATAAGGTCAGCTGAGGGGGTACAAGGTTTAAGTTTTGTAAGTAAGGTATAGATGAGATCTGTTGAGACAGGTTGCAGTTTGAAAGAGGGGGGTTCATTGTTTAGGGAGAGAGGTACTTCAGTGGACTGAGGAGATAAGGTTGATGCCAGGGTAGTGACAGTGTCTGAGAAAAATGAGTTGAAAGTGTCAGCAATTTGCTTGGGTATAGTTTGAGTGAGGTTAGAAGGAGTGGGTGTTTTGGAATTGCCTGGATGTAGAAGTTTGTTGATACCAGCCCAGAATTTCTGAGGATTTTTACGCTGTGTATGTTGGAATTTCCAGTAGTAATTTTTTTTTATCTTTGGAATATTAATTTCTTTGTTTTGTTTCTAAGTTGTTTAAAGATCAGGTGGTCAGCTAGGTTTTTGGTAGATCGCCATTTGTCCCAAGTCCTATTTCTAAGTAGCATTTTTTGTTTGGTTTCTTTAGATAGCCATGGAGCAATCTTTGCTTTGGTTTTTATTAATCTTGTGGGGGCATGGTGGTTGAGAATTTGGAGGAATTTGTTGTTAAAGTATAAAACAGCCTCATCAAGAGGTAAGTATTTTAGGGGAGACCAATTGCAAGCTTCGAGTTCTAGTTGGAAGTTGGCTTGCTTGAAATTAGTTTTGCTCCTGGTAGTTCTGAGTTGTATATTATTGGCAATAGGGCTCTTTAGTCTGTTGATGAAAGTGATTAGATGGTCACTAATATTATCAGGTAGTGTTCCTGTGACATAAGTCATGGGGTTACTATTAACTAGAATCCAGTCCAGGGTGCTCTGTTTAGAGCTGGTTTTATTTATTCTTGTAGGGGTGGTAATAGCTTGATTAAAGCCATAGAGGTTTATATGTGAAGTGGGTATTTGGGAAATACAACAATTCCTATCAATATTAAAGTCTCCTAGCAGTATAGTTTCCGAAGGGAAGGAGGTTGAGAGCCAGCTGAGAAGGTTTTCAAGGGTATTAATGTTGTTACCTGGTGGGATGTAACAGCAAATAATATAAATGGATTTATTTGTATTAATTTGTAATTTGGTGATTAAGATTTCAGTATTACTTAGTGCGGGTGGTTTGATATCTAGTAGGGTAACCAGTAGTTCAGTTTTGTAAAGTACAGCTACACCCCCCCACCTTTTTGATATTATGGTCAAGTCTAATGATGTTATAGCCTGGTGGTAGCATGTCATTGTCCTTGGTGTTTGTCCTTAGCCAGGTTTTAGTTAGGCAAAGGATATCAAAGGAATATAGATCAAGGAGGGCATGTAGTTGAGTTATTTTATTATCCAGGCTGCGAATATTAAGGTGGGCTATCTGTAGAGAATTGAGATTGGTGGTAAGACTTGAATAAGTAACTTGGTTTATTGAGGGGATAGTAGGGTGGTAGGGGTTTGGGCCTGGATTAGGATGAATGTCACCATAGATGAATAATAGATGTTGGTGACTATATGTGTGTTTACAAAGTTTGGAAGATACTGAAAAAGGTTTCACAAGTAGAAGAAACTTGATATGTGTTGTTCTGTGGTATTGAGGTCTGAGGTATGAGGATAATGAAGTAATGTTGCTATGTGATTGTGGGGTGTATTCAAAGTGGGTATTAGTTTGTTTTAGTGTTAGATGGGATAAAGTTAGCTTTCTATTTTCAAAGAAGGTAAGGGAGTAGGAAATAAGAAGAGTGTTTAGAAGTAGGAAGGAGGAGAGAAGGAAGTTATAGTTAGAAATGCTTGGGTTATACAAGAAGCAGGTAGTAGAGTGGTGTGAAGACAGAGAGATAATAGGGTGGAGCTAATTACTTCAGCTATCTAATTGGTGGATATATTAGTGTGTTGGGGTGTGGAGATAGAGAGTTGATAGGGTGGAGCAAATTAGGTTTGCTGTCTTATTGGTGGCTATAGTAGTGGGTTGGGTTATACATGTATAAGAATAGGACCACTGTGGGTGGGTGGGAATTGGGGGTAGGGTAGGGGAGTGGAGTGGAGTGAGCCCGCAGGGCGAACGGAGCGGGTAGAGCAAGGAAAAGGTAAGTCAAACAAAAAACAATCAATCAGTTAGCTCATTTGGGATCGCTCCCAGGGTCCGGTAAGCTATTGTAGAGGGAGGAGGAGTTAGCAGGGTGTATAGGAGGCGGGACAGAGAGATTTGGGGGGAATTTATAGTATACAGACTGAGCTAATACAATTATGGATTTGTAAGCAGCACCACAGAAAAATTACAACAGGATATAAGAACAGAGGTAGGATATTTGTTCCTTTATAGGTCTAGATTTAATAGGTGTGAAAAACAGAGAAAAGGGGGAAAGGTAGCACTGCGTGGGGTAATTACTAGAAACTGGATTGTTTGTTTAGCAGAGCTAGCTTCTCTTATGGACGGGAATTTAAATAGGGAAGGAAAAGCAGACTTGTGCTGCCATCTAGTGGCCTTAGCATGTAATTACTACCCAATATTACAAGCTAATTGAAATTGGGCACGAGTGTACAAGTAGCAGGGATGGAAGGAAAGTAAGGACTATGTTAAGCTGCTGGCGAACACAAGGCAGAGCCCTATCTTATCAACAAAATGTCCCCAGAAGTGGTACAGTCAATAAATAGTAATTAGATAGTAGCACTAGTAAGTATATACATGCAGCAATTCTTATTGAAAATGCTGTATAGGGTTCCATGGAGAAACTGAATTCCACTTTACTGGAGGAATTTCAATGGAGGGTAGTCCGCTGGGCAGGTCGCCACTACAGGAGAGGACTAGCAAATACTACAGTAGGCAAGATGCAGCAATTCGTATTGAAAATGCTGTCTAGGGTTCCACGGAAAAAACGAATTCCGCTTTACTGGAGGAATTTCAATGGAGGGTAGTCCACTGGGCAGGTCGCCACTACAGGAGAGGACTAGCAAATACTACTGTAGGCAAGATGCAGCAATTCTTATTGAAAATGCTGTATAGGGTTCCGTGGAGAAATCAAATTCCGCTTTACTGGAGGAATTTCAATGGAGGGTAGTCCGCTGGGCAGGTCGCCACTACAGGAGAGGACTAGCAAATACTACAGTAGGCAAGCTACGGGCAAGCCAGCAGCATGCAGGACGGGCAGATAGCCTGGGGAATGGATATTTAAAATATATATATTCTTCTTATATATCTTCTCATATATCCTACTAGTTAACCTTAATCAGGGATTGCAAATGAGTCCATTGCTCTACTCATAAAATCCTACCTTACTCTGTCAAATGATTTCTCTGCATCAAGATTCACCAGCAACAGTGGTGTTTCCTTACAATTTGCTTCACTCTGGATTATCGGTGCTCTATTATATTTCAAATGTTTGCCTTCCCCTCCACAAAACCACACAGACTCATATCTATCAATTTTGGCCAGTCTTTTAGCTAGCTAATATAGACAAATACTTAAATAATAGTTTTAAATTAAAATGGGTTTATATGAAGCTTGGTCTAAGGGGTCTTTGCTATCTTAAGGTAATGCATCCACCACAGCTTTCTTCCAAGATGCTGGTGCTTCCCCTCTTTTAAAAATACTATTAAACAAAATCTTACAGAGCTTTATCCCTTTCTTCCACCCTAACTTCCTCTGGAATACCATCTGTTTCTGCAGACGTCCCTGCAGATTGATTATACATCACATTTTCTATCTTACCTCCTCCTATATTAAATATTAGTTGTTGAGATGCATCTTCCTCTAATCTTGGCAAAATTAAGTCTTCCTTAAATATTTCCATTTATGTTGTTTCTTGGTTTTCACATTCCCCTGCTTTATACAAATTTTTGTAAAATTTCCTAAATACCTCTATAGGATCTCTGTTTTTTTCTTGTCATAAGCCCCCTAATTTGGCAACAGCCCTTTCTATTTTCTGTTGCTGAATCATTCTGCTAAGAATTTTTGTGCTGTATCAACAATTTGATGGTTAACAGCAATCTTTCTAAAATGTATGCATATTATCCAAATACTCCCCGTTCTTTTCTTTAGCACTCTATGATTGCTCCTCTTGTTCTGTGAGATTCCCCTTATTCTGCAATATTGACTTTTGCCAGCCCCTCTAAACAACTACTGTTACTTCTTAGCCATCTCTCTTACTCTTATTTTCTATTTTGAAACTCTATTTTCATTTTATCCAACTCACAAGCTAGACATTCTGAAAAGTCTATTTTCTCCAACAACTCTTAAATAATTTCCACTACCCATTCCATAAGTTCTTCTCTTTTCAACGGATAGGTGGGAAAGCACCTCTATTTCATTTTTACTTCATTATCCTGAATTTTTATCTTAGTTTTTATCAGTACATGATCTGAAATGGCACTGGATATGTGATGAAGCTTTCAATTAAATGCATTATTTCCTGTGAAATATAAGCTCTATCCAGTCTAGTTTGGTTATTGTACCTTGGGGAATATGTAAATTATATCCAAGTTCCTACAACTGAATTTACATCTTCCATTCCAAGTATTTTCATACATTTCTTCATAAACCTACTAAGTCTCCCTAATGCATCCTCACCATTGCAAATCAAGTTACACTCCCCAACTATATCTAATAATCCCTGCTGAAGAAATTATTTTCCCAAATTTTTTACGATCAATAATAGCGTTTTTTGATGACCAGTGTATGCCCGTGTAATCCTCCTCCCTTGGTGATAGCGGCTTACTACCACAAATACCTAATTTTTGTCTTTTGTACTCTTAAATCACTACTGAAGCCTCTAATAATCAGTATTTTTACTCCCCTTTCCTTTTTTTCCTGATATTCTGCTGAATATCCATCCTGAAATCATTCCTTTCTGTCTTATTTTCAGCCTATTGGCTTACAAAAAAACTTCATAGCTTAAGCCAAGGACATTTAAGCATCCACTCCTGTAAACACAAGACAAATTATCATCTTAATTTTACATATACAGTACACTTTTACATCCTACCCATACTCCAGTAGCCAAAGATCACAGCATTATATTAACTTAAACTTGCTTCTGTCCAGCCTTTCATCATGTGTTATATTGTATTTTACTTGTATTGCATATTGTATTGCACCTGTATTTCTTACAACTAAAAAATGTACTTGCTTACTTTAATATCTTTAACATACTCTAGCTATCGAAAAGACCACTCACATTTAGCATACTCCTGACTGCACACTATACAAAACTGCTTTACAATATAACGTGGTTTATACCATAAACTTTTTATATGAACAGTAAGTAAGAACAGTTGAACTTGAGTTACTTATCCTTTCCCTCTATATCCCTTCTGTATATTGGCATAACGAGGCATTACAGCCAACCTATATAAGTTTAACAAAGTCACCAAATTTTTTTTTTGCAAAGACATATTTCACAAATGTGACTGATGCTTTATAGTCTCACTATAATTAAACACTAAACTCATTTTAGTGTTGCTGTTAATCTTCCTGATCATCTCCATCTCCTCTGGTCCTAGTCTAAAGTACCCCTGATTCTTCTAGATAATTCCTGTGCTTTTTCCGTCTCTCAATCATCTTCCTTTGGAATACTTGGAAAGGCTTCAATGGAAAATTCTCTCTATGAGCTTTACTGCCAGAAGAATAAGACACAATTAATCTTGAGAGTTTTGAGCATTCCTTGTTGACGGAAATGACACACTTTTTGTTAAATAAACTTCATTTCCTCCTTATCCTGTTCTGCATCAAAAAATCCAGGAAAAAAACTACTCTAAAGACAGCAGGCTATAACAGCTTGAATATTGCACCTGCCCCTTGACATTTCCCTGGGATAAATTTGCTTCTCTTCGGACTGGAGAACAGTGAATAATCATTTTCCACAAACACCCTGCTGTTTCCAACTAGTAATAGTTTCCTCCTGTTCTATAGTTTTGTCAAGATAATCTGTTTTTGCTGGTGTGATTGTATCTCTACTATTAGAGACCTTGGCTGCTTTTTCATGGCCAGATTTGGAGCATACACTCAATGTGCACTTTCAATTAACAAATCATGCAGTGGAACTCCAGTCCAGCTGCTTATTTGTCCTTTCATAGTGTCTGTTACTTCTACTTTCTTTAGTACAGCATAAACCTCTTTTCTTTCTGCTTGTTCTATCTTCTAATGCTATCATTTTTTGAAACAGATCTTCTTGAGAAGCCTCATACTTGGCCAGCCTTTTCTTCATTTCAGCCTCTGATTTTTGTAGTTTTATCAGTTCATCTGAATAGCTAGTTAAAACAACTTTTTACCATCATTTTATTTGAGTTGATATATTCCTTCAATGTTTCTTTTATTTTAATCACCTCTGAGAGTACATTTGCTTTATTTTTCATGTAAAACTGCTGGAAGCCATTTCTTGTACCAAAGTTGAACTTTGAAATGCTTTTTGCTGAAAAGCTGCAAGATTCTTCCCAGGCACTGTTTTCTCTTCAACTTTTTCTAGTTGATTTGCTTTCAGGTTCTCTAAATTTCTTATCTGTTGGCATCCAGGCAGTGTACTTAATAGGTAGTAACTGAATTTTACCCAAAAAGGCAAGACAAGTGGCTTCCCTTTTCCAGTTTCTGTTTTCACACTGACCGTGTTAAAGTTAAGCTGCTGATCAGTGTGCAGCCATATTGAAAGTCCAGACTGTAATAGATTTTGAAGAAAGTTAATGTCAGCAGGGCCTGCCTTATGCATAGGTAAACTAGACAACAACCTAGGGTGCACTTTCCCTTTTTTTTTTGCAATATTAATGTTTCTTTAGTCTAAAACAAAGTGCCCCTGCGAAAGAAAAAATATATACTAAGCGCAGCAAGTGCTCCAGGGGGGCGGTGCTCCAGCTGACTTGACATTCATGTGAAGTTATGCTACATTTACCTTAAACATTGTGATCTTCCAGGAGTACAGACCTTACAACATTCAAGTGCAGGTGTGAAGGCCGCTGAAAGAGCTTGGATTTTTTTTTTAATTATTACTTGTACACCAAGAGATGGAGCAGAGGCAGGGTCAAATTCTGGATAGAGACAAAGAAAATGGCATAATGCTTGTGAAAGAAATGGTACTACCAATTTTACAATAATGTTGGCAGACTGATCAACCAGATATGTTGGGCAATACTACAAACATATTTTGTGTGGACATCTGAGAGGAATGTCGCAATAAGAGCAGTATCATCAATCTTTCTGCAATCATGTTCATAGGTTCATACTAGGCTATCTGCCCTAGGGCATTTATAAGCCTAGCCAGAGTGTGTTTGGCTTTCGCCACCCATTTTAAATTAATTTTGCTATGCCTTTTTTTGAGGTTAGTATACTGTGCCTCTGTCTAACAGTGACACAGAAGTGATAGCCGGGGTAAACCTACGATCTCCCATCCACTCATCAAGATTCCTCTTGAAGAGAGTCAATGTGGGACTCTGCCTAACCTGGACTGGGATTTTATTCCAGAGTGAAGGGAGCCTCTGGGTTATGAATCTGTCCCTCCAGCATGTCCTATTTATTTCAGTGCTGAGGTTCAAGTCTCTCGAGCGCGTAGCTCGATTGGATTTGGATTTTCTGAGGTGCAGCATGTCCATTAATTCCAGGTTGGACATGGCTTTATACGTCAGGCACAGATCGCCACTGAGTAGAGCTGGAATTTCTTTAACCGGGCAGCATATGGCATCTGCTTGAGCCCTTTGATCCTCTTGGTGAGGTACTTTTGGGGTCTTTCCAGTTGCTGCAGGTGTCTGGTAAGGTACATCCCAAAAGGGGCATTGTACTCAATTATGGGCCTGATGAGGGATGAGTAAAGAGGCACGATGACCTCCCCTGATCTAGATGTGAATCCCTTCATGATTAGGTGGGCTATATAAAATGTTTTTCTAACCACTTTGGCCACGTGGTTGTCAAATGAGAGATTGCTATCAACTTGGGTCCCCAGGTCTCTACTGACTTCTTCTGTACTTAATGGATTACCACCTATGTGGTAATTTGTGGGCACTTTGTTTTTGCCAAAGGGGATGACTATACACTTTTTGGCATTTAGCTTGAGGCCATGGCTCTGGCACCAGTTGTCTGTTTCTATGAGACCCTTTTGGAGGATGCTTGTGTTGGCTGGAGAGTTGACTATGGCACCCAGTTTGCAGTCATCTGTGAACTTGGTCAGCCACAGTCCTTCCGTGTTGGCCTGTACTGCCGAGAAATATATACCGAACAAGAGAGGTCCCAGGACTGAGCCTTGTGGGACGCCACTTGTAACTGGTTTGGAGTCTGACATCGCTCCAGCAATTCTAACCATGTGGGTTCTGTCCTTGAGCCAGTTTGCAACCCATCTAGTGACATAGGGGTTTATATTTAAGCTGGTGAGCTTATCTATAATGCCCGAGTGGGGTATTGTATCGAAGGCTTTTGCGAGGTCCAGGTAGGCTGTGTGGACCACCTTCCCCTCATCAATGGCCTTGGTGACTGTTTCAAAGAAATCGACCAAGTTTAAGAGGCAGGATCTGCCCTTAACAAAGCCAAACTGGGTAGGATCCAGTGACTGTAGGTCCCCAATATCTTTATTTATGAGGTCCGTGATGATCCTTTCCATAGCTTTGCAGACCAAGCTAGTCAGGCTTATGGGGCGATAGTTTCCAGGATCCGTTGAGACACCACCTTTGTGGAGAGGGACCACTGTTGCTGTATGCCACTCTTTGGGTACATATCCTGTAGTAAGGCTAAGATTGAACAGTAGTTTTATGTTTGGGTTTAGCTCTTCTTGGAGTTCATGTAGGACGCAGCCCGGGACACCATCTGGTCCCATTGATGCTGTGTTTTTTGCTTTGGAGAGGGCGGCTCTTACCTGAGCATCTGAGATGTCAGGGGGGCAGCACTCTGTTGGGATAGATATTTGCCCTTTTGGTGGGGAGAAGTTTGCACTGAACCTGTCAGCTAGGATGTTGGCAATGTCTGTGGGCTTGGTGTATTTTTTGTCATTTTGGACTAATTCTGAGTATATCTGGGAATTCCCACCCAGGTTCCTAACATAACTAAAGAAAGCCTTGTGATTATCCTTAGTGTCCTGTGCAATTTTTCTCTCGAAGCTGGCCTTAGACGATTTTATGAGTGCCCGTAGTTTTTTGCTAATACTGATCAGAGATGCCTTCTCTTTTTGGGATTTTGCTCTATCATGTAGTAGCTTCCTCCTTCTATTGTATAGTTTGTTTATGGCTGGGGTCCACCAGACAGGACGTCTGCCTTTGGAGGATTGGGTCTTGGTTTTATTTGGGATTGCATGATCCATGCATTCCTGAAGGTGTTCATAGAATGCGTTTATAAAGGATTCCGCGGTCTGGGCCGTATTTTCCACAGGCCCGGGGGCTTTGAAGGATTTCACCTCGGTTTTGAGGCATGTGAAATTTGCTTTAGAGAAGTTTTCACTGTGGTTTTCTGGGCAGGGGGTGGGGTCGGGATGTGAATATCCAGTAAGATTAGTTTATGGTCTGATCTTACCAGTGTGGGATACACTTCTGGTCTGGAGCATAGTGTCCCCATGTTGGTGATGATCAGGTCCAGTATGTTTTCCCCTCTTATGGGAGTGGTAACAAGTTGTTCCATAGCATTTGAGTTTATAAATTCTAGGAACTTTTGGGCTAGGGTGTTGGAGCTAGAGTAATGCTCCCAGTCTATGTTTGGGTAGTTGAAGTCGCCCAATATAAAGATGTTTGGAGAGACCTTCATATTTTCCAGTATTCTCAGGAAGGCCAAGTGGGGTTCCTGTGTTTGGGAGGGTGGTCTGTAGCAGGCTATAAACTGGAAGGCAGTTTTACCCACAGTTAGTTACACATGGATAGTCTCTGATGCTTCGTGCTGTGCCACCAACCTGGAGGTGTGGGCATCTTTGACGAATATTGATACTCCCCCTCCTTTTGTGGTTCGGTCTAAGTTTTGGGGCCGAAAAGCATGGTATGAGGTATAACCTGGTAGTGCTGGGGTGCTCTCGGGAGCCTTGAACCAGGTTTCTGTTACTGCACAGATATCGATGTTCTCCATGCTAAGAAGAGTTTCGAGTGCGTGCATCTTGAGGTTTAGACTTCTGGCGTTGCGTAGCATTACTGTTGGCTTTGTGATTTGTGTCGGGCAAGTTAGATTGGAATACTTTGTGTTTTAAATCATCTGTGTGGACTATGTAGGTATACCTCTTAAATTCTTAGAAAGAGATCTATACAAAGCCTAAAGTAATTCTAGGTGGCACTAACACAAAAATAGGGACAGATTTTAAATACTGCTCTTATAAAAGTTGCTAGAATAACATGATTTGTGTTAAAAAGAAGTTATGTATTCACCATAATGTTCCATGTGAGTTGTTCATCTTGCCTTCATTCTCACTGATGGGTTTGGAGCAGATCCTCGGCTCCGACTTAGCCAAATCCAAAAGCTCAAGTTCTACTCCCCATCCCATGATGATCTTGTTTGCTGCCAACAATGGAGTAAGCCATCTCCTAATAGAGCAAGTATAGAATATCCTAGATAAAAGATCAATTACAGCCATACCTCACCTCAGATTTTCGATCGCAAGAAGCCTGGAAGGGGGTTGGAGGGTGGAACACAAGAATGAAGGCAAGATGAAAAACTCACATGAAACATTATGGTGAGTACATAATTTCTTTATGTGAAGTTGTTCTATCTTGCCTTCATTCTCATTGATGGGATAGCGTCCCAAGCAACATCTTCTTGGGTGGCTCACAGGAGTATATTCTTATGACAGTGGAACCAAAGGAAGCCCTGTCCCTTGAGGCCCTATCCACTTTGTAATGAGTGATAATGGTATGAGGCCTTGACCAAATGGCTGCAGCACAAATTGTATCTATTGGTAATTTGGCAGAAAAGGCTGAGGAAGTGGATACTGCTCAAGTTGAGTGGGCTTTTATTTGGTCTTGTAATGGTGAATTCACTGAACTGTAAGTAAAGGAAATACAGTCTAATAACCATTTTGATAAAGTGTTTTTTTCCAACAGGAGCACCCTTCTTGGAGTCTGAGAAGGAAACAAATAGTTGATCTATTTTCCTGAAATCCTTGGTCCTGTCCAAATAGAAGCATAGCTGTCTGTGAAGGTCAAGCTTGTGTAACATATACTCTGCCTTATTGCCATACTTTGGGAAGGATACAGGCAATTCTATAGATTGATTGAGATTCTTTTCTGAGCACAACTTTGGTAAAAATGAGGGATTTGTCCATAGAGACACTCTATCATTATGAAATATCATGTAAAGGGGTTTTATGGACAAAGCCTGTAACTCTGAAACCCTCCAAACAGAAGTAATAGCTAGTAGAAAGATGTTTTTTCATGTAATATACTTTAGGTCAAACGAAGACGCTGGTTCAAACTGTGATAGAATTATTTGTGACAGTACAAAATTTAGATTCCACTGGGAAAGAGGAGATTTGATGGGTGGTCTTAAATGTATCGTGCCTTTGAGAAAAGCCTTCAAAGGTCTATGAGACTTTCCTCATCAGGATGGAAGTTGGAGACTGAAGTCAACTGGACTCGAATAGTTGCAGGAGCTGCTCCCTCATTGAATAGCCTTGCCAAAAATTCTAAAACAGAAGCTAATGGGACTAAAAAAGGATCAATCTGATTTCGTAATGCCCATATTGAAAATCCTTTCCATTTCCCCAGATGTAGCTTTCTAGTGGATGATTTGTGACAGGATGTCAATATATGCTGCACTGCAGCTGAAAGATTCTGAAGCCTGGCTATGTTTGGAATTGGAGCAGCCAAGCTGTCAATTTGAGGGACCAAAGGGACAGGTGAAGAGCCCCTGAAGAGTGAATCAAGAGATCTGGAAATGGGTCCGGGATCCATGGTTCTTCCAATAGATGAAGCCGAAGAAAGGGGATGCAAATCTGGCGAGGCCAATCGGGGGCTATCAGAACTATGGTTCTTCCCTGAACTTTGGGTATCAGAGGAAATGCTGGAAAAGCATAAAGGAGACCCGGGGCCAATTGTGAACAAGTGCATCCCTTGGGGCTTCCCCCGGTGGGTGGATTAGGGCAAAGTAGTTGCTGCATTTAGTGTTTGTGTATGTGGCAAAAAGGACGCAGCAAGGCTGATCCCATATGTGGAATATGTCTTCCACCACTTCTTTCTTTACGGACCACTCGTGAGATAATAGAATTGCCCTCTTCAGCTTGTCTGCTATCACGCTGGACTTCCCCGGGATGTGTATTGCTATCAGAAAGCGCTGGATGGACTTTACCCACTGCCATACTCTCAAGGGTTCTGAACATAGGGGGTAAGATTTGGTTCCCCCTTCTTTATATACCAGACTACTGACATGTCTGTCTGGACTGCATTGGTCCCCAGAGAAAGAGAGTTTTGAAAGGAATGCTAGAAGTACCGCTCTCATCTCTAGGACATTGATATGCAGGTGAGCCTCATGTCCTTTCCATGTGCCTTAGTCTGTTCTTCCCTGATAATGCCCCCCCCCCCTATCAGGGAAGCATCTGTGGTCACTATGGCAACTGGGTTGGGTAGAACAAAGGGACATCCTACTGTTACACACTGTGATGTCAGCCACCACTGGAGGTCATTCTTGCATGAATTCATGAGTATAATCTGATCCGACATTGGGAGTTCCTGAAAGGACCACTGGGTGAACAGAAGCCATTGAAGTATCCGCATATGCATCCGGCCAAGTGGAATTGCAATGATTGCTGCCGCCACTGTACCCAGCAATTTGAGAACTGTAGAAGCTGGAGCTTTTTCTTTCGAGAAAAGGGCTAGAACCTGTTGCCGAAGAGCAAAAACCCTTTCTGATGGAAGTTTTAAGGTCATTGTGGTGGTGTCCAGATCTGCTCCTATAAAAATGGTATGTTGCAATGGCAATAAGGCAGGCTTTTTGAAATTTATGGTAATCCTCAACTGACAGCATAGATTCATAGTAGTGTCCCTTGCTTGAATGAGCTGATGCCTGGTGGTGGTGGTTAGGAGCCAGTCTAAGTATGGAAACACCTGGAATCCCAAACACCTCAAGTGAGCCGTGACTACTGCCATACATTTGGTGAACACTCGGGCAGTGCTCGAAATTGGTAGTGACTGGCCCCCAGTCAAAAGCGCACGTGATCTCTGGATGGTCTGATGTAGTATGCATCCTGGAGACCTATAGAGTACATCCAATTGTCTTTTCCTAGAAAAGAAAGTAGCGACTGCAGTGTAACCATCTGGAAGTTTGTCTTTTTCACAGATTTGTTTAACCTGCTGGGATCCAAAATGGGCCTCCAGTCCCCTGTTTTCTTTGGAACTAAAAAGAACACGGAGTAAATTCCATATCTTATATGGTCTGTGGGGACCGACTGGATAACTCTTTTTTTGTAACAACCTTTGAACTTCTATGGTTGCTTGTTCCCTGTGACTAGGTGGAACGTCTGGGATTTTTCTTACTGAGGGAGGTAGGGTGGAAAAGGGAATAGAGTAACCTCAGGATATGATGCTTTGCACCCAGCTGTCTTTTTTGTTATTTTTAGCCAGGCATCTGGGTACAAAGATAAACGTCCCCTGACTGCTTCCAGAGATGGACAGGCGGGCCTCCTCTCAGGAGTGCTGATAGGGCTTCCCAAAGAACTTTTCTCTGTCACCCTGGTTCTGCGGACCCCCCTCCCCCATGGACGGCATCTTCCATTATTACCCCCTCCTCTGGCTCTGGAGGGGGTTTCACCACGTTGTCCTGAAAGGCTCCTCGAGTTTTACGGAACCACATCTTTCCACCTTTCTGACCTTTGGGGTAGGGTCTGGTAGGAGTGGAAAAACAGACTCCGATGGCAGATAGTCTTTCCATCTTGTTCACACCGGGTAAGTGTTTCTTTCACTTTGGGTCCAAACAGGGATGAGCCATCGAAAGAGATGTTGATAAAGGATGACTTAAAGGGCTTCACAAAAGAACATAAGCACATCGAGGAATGTCTCCTAAGAGCAATTCCTGTACCCTCTGCTCACGCCATCAGCTGCAGACGAAAGCAGCCACATGGATGAGTTTGTTAGGGAATTGAGGGTGGAGAGCTGTGAAGATATTTTATCTGAGAACCCCACAGCTACAGAACCCTGTAGAGTATCTCCTAGCTCTTTTAGGAGATCTCTTTGCAAGATAGTGAAATGCTTGAAATAATTCAGTTGACCTAACAGCAAAAGTCACTGAAGTAAACATGCGCTTTCCATATCTGTCCTTGATTCTTAAATCTTTATTTGGTGGATGGTCCGATGTCGAAGTTCTGGATAACTTCTTGGTGGCCACCGCCATCACCATGGCCTCAACAGGGACTCCCTTGATGAGAAAAGCCTTGTCTTGTGGTGAGGTAATAAATGCATTGGGTCTCCTATGGACAGGTTCCACTGTATCTGGAGACTCCCATGCCTTTCGACAAACCAAATCCATGAGTTCGTCAAAAGGCGGAGACACCCAAAAGGTGAAGGGCTGAGAACCAAAAGCCTTCAGGTAAACTGACTCATCATCAGTAGGTTTATTGGACTACCAATCACCCCTCTGTTTGAGAATCTCTAAGATATCTGCGAAGGAGATATCTTCTGAGGGTGACTGTGGGGAACCTTCTGAATCATCTAAGTCCGTGTCTGAACTGATGGATTCCTGAGGGGAGTCCAGATGCTTCCTCTTGCATAGCTTCTTCCGAGGGACCTCCTCAGTGTGAGCTTCTGGTGAGTTCTCGGAAGAGTAGGGATCACCTAATGGGGCTTCCTGAGGCTCTGGATCTCTATGCTTTTGTGGAATCTGTGATGATGAAGTAGACACTGGCGCTTTAGGGGGAGAAGCTGCTGGTGCTGATAAAGTGGTTGTCCGAGGGGACAATGCTCTCCTCATGGCATCGAAGGCCCCCCTGGCTCCGATGCAAAGGAACTCCTGGATCCAAAGATGCAGTTGATTCCCTCGACACCAAGATGGTAGGCTCTGAGCCAGAGGTAGGAGCCAAACTCACCCATGCTGAAGCCCCGAGAGGCAATGTCGGACCCGAAAGATTGGTTCGACTATCCTCCCTGGACCCAACTGGAGAGTGTTGGCTCCTAGACTCTTCGGTCAGCACTGAAGCAGTCCGAGAAGTCAAATCTGAAAGTCCTGGAGCAGGTCTCGGTACCGACGGCTCCACTATCATCAGTTCCGAGCACTCCAGCTACAAAACCTCCATTCGGATCAGAGGAGGAAGGTTAGATAGTTCTGAAGCCCAAGGGGTCGGTCCCAACAAAAGCTTGGCCAGCGCCGGTGTCTGCAGAAGCTTCTGCACCACACGATCAATGTCCATAACTGATAGTCTTCTTGAGGACAGAGTGGACGAAACTGACGAAGCTACAGATTGTAAAATTGGAGATTTCAAAATGGGAGATACCGGCTCCAATATTGGGGACAGGCTCCTCATAGTAATAACTGTCGGCTCCGAGGCCAGGGGCAACGAGGTTGAAGGTCTGTCAGATTTTGACTTACTGGATGATGGAGATTTTGCTGGTTCCGACGAACCAGTAGTGGAAGAAGTTTTTGAAGGTTTAGACTGCTTGGTATGAGCTGTATGACCTTGCTCCAATGATTCCTGAAAGGAAGATTTAATCAAGCCCCTGACAATCAACTTGTTCTTCCTTTCTTGTAATACTCTGGAACTATAGGAGTGACATATGGAGCATGTTTCCTGTAAATGTAATACCCTTAAACAATGCACACACTCAGTGTGTCCATCAGTAAAGGACATTTTCTGTCCAAATTTAGGGTAATTCTTAAACCCTGATTTATTTAGCCTCCTTGTCTTTATGTTGAGGCATCTTCACCCAATCACACAAACACGCAGTAAAGTGCTCTCTAAGTTAAACGAGTTTATAACAAAAAAATGTAGCCTTCGAACTTAAACAGGCTTTAATAAGAAATAGTAATATCACACAATACTATGATTGATTTAAATATCTATATATTCACACAGACAGCTACCTATAGCACAAACACTCTGCACAGTAACAAGTTCTAGCTACTATTTTTTAACCTATAAAATAAACACTCTGAACAATAACAGGTTTAACTACAATTTGAACTATCTAACTACTAACAATTAAAGGGAAATGGGGAATTTAAGAAAAGGCCTTCAAACAGGCCACGAAGGACAGAAAAAAGAGCACACTAGCAGAAATGCAAAGTGCTAAAGGCTATATGAATTATTAATTTACCTAATTAACCAAGTTGTAACAATATAATAATTTTAAGAATTTTAAGAGAAAAAAAATCAAAATTTCACTGGCCAGAGCTGGTGAATCCCCCAATCTGTTGCAGCGGCAAACAAGATCTGGGGGAAGCACAAATGCATCATGGGATGGGGAGTAGGCCTCAAGCTGATTGAAGACCTCGAGCTTTTGCATTTGGCCGAGTCAGAGCAGATGATCGGCTCCGAACCCATCAGTGAGAATGAAGGCAAGATAGAACAACTTCACATCATGTTTTCTGAAGGGTATGAAGTCTGAAACTCAAATGCATGTCATTATATACTGACTTCAAATCCTCAGTGATTTGCCAGAAAAAACACAAATTTTATGAGGAACAGACTAAAAATATGAGGCAAAAATCTAGATATTCTTTGAAACTCTGGACAGCTGAGAGATATGTGTGGAGATAACAAATATGATACAGCCATCAGAAGCAGTAGCTATAACTGCTGTGTGTGTTGGGGGTGGAGTTAGCTGGATGAAAGCAACCCTCTTATCATTTGCTCAGATTAAAGAGTTACTATCTGGCTTAGCAGGACTAGTATGCATTTGTGAGAAGTAAGACAGACTACTTAACTGGACAGCTGATATGCACAGAGAGAGTAGACAACGTACAGTTTTGTACCTACCATAAATGTAGATGTTCGAGTGTTCACACTGCTGCAGTCATCACACTTGGGTTATCCTGCCGTCAGGCAGTCCCGCAGTCGGCCAGAGTTCCAAAGTCTTGGTCTGGCGTCGGTTGCTGTCGCTTCTTCCCTGACGTCAGTGCGCCAGGGGTATATAAGAGGCATCCGACGCCATTCTCTTCAGTTTTTCTTGCCCTAGATGTCAGGTGCCCCCAAGTAGGTAGGCAATACATATTGCTAATAAAACATGTAAAAGGAATAAAAGGAATACCTTCAGTTACAAGCAAATACACCACAAAGGTTGTACAGGATAGAAAAGGTATAGAAAAGTTCAGCTAGGTCAGAGGGGATGGAGGGAGGGAGGGTAACCTGGACTGCAGCAGTGTGAACACTCGAACATCTACATTTATGGTAGGTACAAAACTGTACTATGTTCGTGTTACACTGCTGCAGTCATCACACTTGGGTTGAATCCCAAAGCTAAGGATGGGTGGTGGAACTAAACAGGGTTTGGAGAGGCTAGTAGGCCCTGCAGAACTGCAGTGGCAAAGCCAGCTCTGGTTTTAGAGCACAGAGGTAAGTGATAGTGCTTGGTGAAGGAGTGCACTGAACTCCAAGTTGCAGCCTCCAAAATATCCTTGGTTGGTACCCCTTTGAGGAAGGCTGTTGATGTTGCTGTAGCCCTGGTGGAATGGGGCCTAATGTTATCAGGTACAGGTTTCCCATGGTGTGTGTAGCAGAAACGGATACAATGTCCTACCATTTTGAAATGGTCTGTTTTGAGATAGCCTTTCCTTGTGATCCTGCAGCATAGGATACAAAGAGCTGGTCATATTTTCTGAAAGCCTTAGTTTTATCCAAGTAGTAGCGTAATTGCCTGTGAATGTCCAAAGAGTGTAGGAGCCTTTCTCCTTTGTTCTGGGGGTTTGGATAAAAGGTGGGCAAATGAATGGTTTGGTTTAGGGCCACACTGGATACCACCTTTGGCATAAAGGAATGGTTAGTTCGTAAAGAGACTCTGTCTTGATGAAAAATGATGAAAGGCTCCACTGCCATTAGGGCCTGTAGCTCTGAGACTCTTCGTGCTGAAGTTATTGCTAGCAGCAGGGCAGTTTTCCATGATAGAAACTGCAGATCAGCTGTAAAAGCTGGTTCAAAGGGCGGTAGTGTAAGTTTTTCCAAAACAAAGTTGAGATCCCACGTTGGTGTTGGTGCTGTCCGGGGTGGTCTAATGTTCTTAGCCCCTCTGAGGAACTGTCTTAGTAATGGATGTGAAAATATAGAAGGATCCGTGTTGTATTGAGCTGAAATAGCTGAGGCGTGCATCTTAATAGATGAAAAGGAAAGTCCTTTGTGCAACATCTCAGTTAAATATTGAAGAATCTGAGGAATATTTGGGACAACGGGATTTTGGCCTTTAGCCTGGTTCCAGGCGCAGAATCTTTTCCATTTGTCTGAATAGGCTTTCCTGGTGCTGGGCCTCCTGGCTTCCAGAATGACATCCATCACAGCTTTAGAGAGAAGTGTTGACTGGTTGTTTAGGTAATTTGCCATGCAGCCAGATTTAAAGTCTTGAGCTGGCTGTGTAGAATCTGACTGTTTTGCTGAGTGAACAGGTGAGGAATTGGAGGTAAAATCCATGGTGGGCCTTGAGCCATGTTCCTTAGTATTGGATACCAGTGTTGGCATGGCCAGTCTGGAGCAATAAGTATCATTTGTGGCCTCTCTAATCTGGCTTTCAGCAGCACCTTTGCCAGAAGAGGCAGTGGAGGAAAGGCATACACTGTCAATGTTTTCCAACTGAATGAGAGGGCGTCCACTTTCCAAGCTAGTGTGTGGTATGTCCTTGTGCAGAATTTCCATAGTTGGTAGTTTTGGGGGGAAGCAAACAGATCTATGTCTGGGCTCCCCAATTTTTGAGTTATCATTGTGAATACTTGTGGATCTAGTTTCCACTTGTGAGGATCTATGATGTTTCTGCTTAGATCGTCTGCCAATGTGTTTTTCTTTCCTGGCAGGAATTGTGCTTGTAGTTGAACTTGGTAGGTCAGTGCTGTGTTCCACAAGGTCATTGCTTGCCTGCATAGGGGGTAGGAATGTGTGCCCCCTTGCTTGTTTATGTACCACATCACTGTGGTGTTGTCCATCTGTATTAGTTGTCCTGGATGTAGGAGGACCTTGAAAGCTGTTAGGGCATTTTGTACAGCTAGCATCTCTTTTTGATTGATATGTAGATGCCCTTGATCTGCAGACCATTTGTCCTGAATACACTGTCCTGCCATGTGTGCTCCCCAGGCATAATCCGATGCATCTGTTGTTATAGTTTGCCTGGCTGTGGGTAAGGTAAAAGGCTGACCCTTGTTGAGGTGACATGCCTGAGCCCACCATAGAAACTCCTGTTGAAGGCAGGGAATGAGTGGAATTATTGTTTCCAAGCTGTGGCTGTGTTGAGTCTATACGCTTTTCAGGTACCATTGTAATTTCCTCATATGCAGTTTTGCAACTGGTATTAGTAGTATGCAAGATGCCATGGATCCCAAGGCCTGCAGAATTTTTCTTGCAGAGAGTTGGGTCTTTGTTGCCATCGTTTTGAAGTATTGAGTCAGTTGTCCTTGCTTGTCTGGCGTGAGATAAGCCATCTGGGCCATTGTATTTAAGCTGGCACCCAGGAATATTATGTCTTGTGAGGGCACTAGTTTTGACTTCTTTTCGTTTACTGTGTACCCTAGGCATCTTAATAGGTTTTTGACAAACGCGAGATGCTTTAAAAGAATGTCCTTGCTTTCTGCTTGAATAAGGCAGTCGTCCAGGTATGGATATATTTGAATTCCTCTTTGTCTGCAGTATGCAATTACTGGTGCCAGGCATTTTGTGAAGACCATGGGTGCAGTAGATAAGCCAAAGGGCAGTGCAGAGAATTGGTAATGGGTTGAACCTGTTATAAATCGGAGGTATCTTCTGCAATTTTGTCTGATAGGGACATGCAGGTATGCCTCCTTGAGGTCCAACGTTACTAGCCAAGCCTTCTTGCCCAGCATGGGAAGAAGTTGCTGTAGTGTTAGCATCTTGAATTTGGGTACCTCCAGATATGTGTTTGGAATTGAGAGGTCCAGAATGGGTCTCCAGGCTTTGCCCTTTCGGGGAACTAGAAAGAGTCTTGAGTAAAATCCTTGTCCTTGCTCCTGTGTAGGAACCTGCTGAATGGCTCTCATGTCCATGAGAGCTGAAATTTGCTTTTGAGCCTCTGCCCATTGATTTGGTGGCAGGTTTGGCATTCCTTTTATCCTTGGTAAAGTGTGAAAGTGGAATCTGTATCCTTGAGATGCAATATTTAGGACCCATTTGTCTTTTGTGATGATGTGCCAATTGTCTGCAAAAGGTGCTAGTTTTCCTCCCAAGGGAGCTGCTAAGAGGGATTTGCTTGGCAGTCTGAGGGGTAAGTCATTGTGTTTGTCTTCTGATAGTTTGAGACCTGTCTTCTCCTCCTTTTTGGGTTGTGGCATCCCACTGTCGAGGCTGGTAAGACCTTGTGACTGACCTCTGCCCCTTGGGTGTCTGTATTTGCCCCTCTGTGCTCTGGCAGAAGCTGGAAAGGACCAGTTTTTGGTTGGCCAATTTCTGCTGAAACGAGGGGGTTGAACCTGTAAAAAATCCTTGACCATCTGCATAGATTTTGCCTTATCCTCCATTTTCTTTAAAACCTCTTCTGCTTTTACACCAAATAAAACATCCTGCTGTAAAGGTGCATCCAATAACTTTGCTTTAACATGATCAGGTAAAGTTTGTTCTTTTAACCAAGCATGCCTACGTATGACAGACCCTGTCACTGCTGCTCTACAAGAAGCTTCCAATGAATCAAATCCACATTGCAAAGTATGTTTTCCCACTTGTTCAACTGCATGCAACAAATCTTGCATTTCCTTGTAATCAGGCTGTTCTGTATGTGTGATCATTTTTTGTTTTAATTCAAACATCAAATATTGTTGATATTTCAGCATGTGAAACTGGCAATTTAAGGCTCTCATAGCTAGAGTAGCTGAGGTATATACTTTCTTTCCCCATCTGTCTAGTGCTCTAGAATCCCTTTCAGAGGGTACAGGATTTTTAGCAACAGAGGCCTTAACCCCTTTGGGACCCTGGGAAATGGTTTCTGGGTCAGCAACAGGGCTTTTATATAGGAATTTGTGTGAGTCAGGGACTCTGTAGTATCTGTCTGGTTTGGCTGGTGCAGGAGGTAGTGAATCTGGGTTAAGGCTAGATTCTGAATAAACATCATCCACAATGTCTAACAAGGGTGGAATAGCAAGTGGTCTGTGCTGGGGTAGTAAAAGGAACTCTCGGAGCCTTTTCTTAGAATCACAGTAATCCTGGCCTTCCCAGTGGAAATGTTCCCTCATGGTATGTAAAGTTTCCCCAAAAGAGTAGTCTTCTGGGGGAGATACTGAAGGGATAGACTCTTCATCATCAGAGTCTTCATAAGGGGGAAAAGAATATTCCTGTGCCTCAGAAGAATCTGTGGAAATTGAAACCTGGTCAGAGGAAGCGTAGTCCTCCTCCTGTCTTGGCCTTTTATCAGGAGGGGGATGGGAACCCCTGATTAGGGTAATTAAATCTTCAGCCATCTTAAGCATTTGTTTCTTAGGCATGGGGCCTTGTACTGCAGACTGCTGTACAGTCTTCTTTGTTTTTAAAGGGGTTTTCAGCTTTGCATAGGATTTAATAGTGAGTGTAGTCGGTCTGAAGACACCTTCTGCAACTGAAGGCGCTTCAACTGCACTGGATTCTCCTTCAGCCATGGAGTCGGAAGGGCCTAAAGGTAAAGGTTGTGGAGGCCTAGCAATCTCCGCTTGGGAATCGGATGCCGCCTGGGGTTCTAAATCAGCAGTCGTCAGGGGCTGTGTAGGCGCCTCACTGAAAAGCGGAGAACTGGCGACTGGCCTAGCAGAGGCCTCGGTGTCTGGTTTGGGTCTCGGCTGCCTGTCCTTATCTTTGCGTTTTTTATGCATTCCGGTCATCGGTTGCTCCGACGGCATGGTATAATTAAATTTCCTACCAAAATAATGTCGGGCGAAATCAAACCGACGTTTAATAGTTCGTTTGTTAAACCTAGCACAAAACCGACAACCTGTGACGTCGTGGTCTGGGCCTAGGCAAAGAATACAATAAGAATGAAAGTCCTTATGAGGTATTTGCTTCCCACAAGAAATGCAATTGCTAACTTTTTCTGACATCGGACTGAGGCAAGAAAAGGTTCCCCAATGGGGTACTTAGCTTTATTGAGGACTTTGGTCTGAAATTCGATTTGAAAATCTCAGGAGTCGGCCGACAGGCACTTGCGAACTGCTTCTGCTTCGGGCACCGCGCGGCAAGAAAGACTGAAGAAAATGGCGTCAGATGCCTCTTATATAACCCTGGCGCACTGACGTCACGGAAGAAGCGACAGCAACCGACGCCGGACCAAGACTTTGGAACTCTGGTCGACTGCGGGACCACCTGACGGCAGGATAACCCAAGTGTGATGACTGCAGCAGTGTAACACGATGAACATCTGCTGTGTCTGTTTTCTTTGGAGAAACCTGTAGCTGTCTGATGCTGGTTGCTTATTATTTTGGTTTTGCAGGACTAATGTGATTATATGAAGCAACACATAATATTTTAATATGTGGCAACTGTTTGGAACACAGGTGAAATACATTACCTGGCCATCCTCCTTTATCATGATCAGAGGTCTAAATTGTACACAGAAGAGGTTACAACTGCTTGGTGGGGGTTCTTTGGATGAAAAGTAACTGAGCTTTTATCAGTTGCTTGGTTTTACAATTATCTCTCAAAAAATACATTCAGGGGATAAATGTATCACAAACACCCTGAACCTGAGAACGTCTGAGGCTAGAAGCCTCCACACACCAAGGCTTTATAAGTGGATTTTGACGTGAGCTCACTATTGCAAACCAAGTTCCAGTCCTCACCTATATGTAATATTCAATTACACCAGGAACCTCACAGTCTAAAACTAGCCGTGCTCATAGATGTACACAGAAAGTCTCTGTACTTTTGTGGCTGGGGACGATGTCATTATGTTTTAACATTCCTGCCAAAACCTCAGAGGTCACTATGTTTTGTATTGGGGTGGGGACAGTCTGGTCATTATTTCTTTAACTTTCCTTATAAACTTCAGGGGGATATAGGGATGGTCACTATAGCTTGTACAGGAGCACTGTACTGTCTCTAGAAGTAACAGTAGTACTATTAATGGACAGATGCAGCTCCTAAATGCTTCATGCCATGCCATGGGTCCCCTCAAATAATCTATAGTATGATCTCAGTTATTCTCATTATAATTATCAACTATGGACTTGCCCAAATGGAATATGTTATTTCAATCACAAAAATGGAAACTGTCTAGGCTTAAAATGGCCTACAAGGGCAGCTAGCCTAGTACTTACCTATGAACATGATAATCGATTATTTTTTCCCATTTTTCCCTCATATTTGATGCAGATACAAGTGGCTATCTTTTAGGGGAGAGTATAAGCATGCTATTTATACATGTCTGACAGCAAATATGCTACATTCTATTTGCTTTTTCAGTTTCGTCTAAGTCTGACATCAAAAGGTGGCTGCGTTTTGGGGGACAGGGGATGAGGAGGCATAAGTATGACAGCAGCAGCTTGAACAGGACTGTGGGCACCATGGGAGGGATACATAGAAAGGGACTACCTATTATGAAGCTGGGTGGTGGTAGAGATGGCAGATACTATTCCCAGACATGATATATGTATTCTCGCTATATTGTGAAGTGGTGTTTGGTCAGATTTGGGCATTAAATCCTGGATACAACTTACTGCTTCTTTAAAAAATGTAGGATTGAATTTCTTTTCTGCACTCATGCTTTTTGTTCAGGTCATCATTAGATCAACAGGTTAAAAAAAACTCTAAAATGCTCCTCAGAGCATGACTTCTGTGTGCTTAATTTAGTTATTATAGGATAACCTTTGACAGGATGTGTTGAAAGGATATAGGAAAGAAAAAGTTGAACAGTAAGACTGACTTTCATAGTTTTGGTCAGTCAAAATGTGCTGAAAGGATGCAGGAAAAAAAAGCGAAGTCAAAGTGAATTTCTTTCTTTGATTGCGTTTTTTTTTTTGTTCAGGCAATCACTGGATGAAAAGGTTTGTTAAAAGTCTAAAATGCATGTCGGAGCATCTAGAAACCTCATAGCTTAATGCAGTTTTTTTTCTCCACAGTTATCATACTGCAGTCTTATTTAGATGGAACATGTTGAGTGAATAAATGTGGAAAAAAAAACTGGAGAGTAACTTGTGACAAGAAGTAGGGAAAAAAGCAAAATGTGAATAGTGTGAGTAGGCCAGGATGTGGTGGCTGGGAGGGGATAGAGCCTTTTCCCCTAAAGCGCCAGTTTACCTACGTTTGACTTGTCATAGTGGTATTTTTGTGTTGCATACACTTTTGTGCAGTAACTACAAAATGTGAAATGGATAAACATAATAGCTGCTCAGCCTTTAATGTCAAGCAATATTATCTACATTCTGTGAGTGCAATGAATATACAAAACTCACACTTTAAGAAGGCATTAGTATATTTTGCAGATGAAAGTGTTAGCACAGGGTATTGTTGGGTTTCTAGCAATGCAAGGGAGAGCTTCTAATGAAAATCGACTAGAAATTTTGTATCACATCGATGTACACGTGTACTTTGAGTAATGTTTTAGTAAACCGTGTAAAACTGAGAAGAAAAGTGAACAGACCCTCAGATATATGAAGGACAAGAATACAGATCTTGTTTTCCCTAGGTCTCATATCCACATTTGAGATTTATAATGAAATTCTGGTTCTCCTTAAGTGAAGAAGGAAGAGACTGCAACCAATATATCAAAATCTGAGCATAACAACTAAAAATACTGCAAATCCAAAAGCTGCACAACAGTTCACAGTTTTTGTACCTCATCTTTAAATGTACTACAAATGAGGTTGCACCAACTCAGACACAATGTAAAAGCTGCAAAAGAAGGAATTTGCCTCTTCCATTTTCTCAGAATTGCACATCAGACGTGGCATTACACACCTGTAAGAAAGCAACAGTCAGCATACTGAGACACTGATAACTCAAAAAAATGCATTTAAAGGACACAACCTTCAACTATCAACAAAGCAATACTACAACTCATAATGCAGTTCCCCTCCCAAGCACACACGCACACCGCACACACAAACATACTTCACAATGTGGGATTCCACTCCATCTCATCTTTTAAATTTTTGTCACATAAAGACATTAGCAATAGTTTGAGTGACATTTTCAGTTTGTTTAAGGGTGCCAGACTGTCACAATCTGGGTTTGATAGCTCACTGGTCTTATACTAAGTTTAAAAGAATACACTTCCCCTCCCCACACCTATCCGTTTACTCTGTTTTCTTTAACAGCTTTTAAAGTTCTGAATGCTGGAGCTGGGACAGTCCCTTTTTGTAAAGTCTGTTTCAGCAGTTATTTGTTCTACGACCAGGCTTTCATCTGAACAGTTATGCTCCTCTGAGAGTCTATAAAACTGGCTTATCTTTTAGAGAGCTGGTGGCTTGGAATCCGCCTCTATTCAGAAAAAACCTGGTATAGAGACACTAGGAGCTATTTTCAGATGCTAAGCATATATATATATATATATATATATATATATATATATATATATATATATATATATATATATATATATATATATATCCCTTCTTAAGAAGTATAATCATTTCTTTCTGGAATGCATTAAGTAGTGTTGCATCACATTGGGGGTTTACCCAAATATTACACCTTCAAGCCTGAGCAGACAGTATCCTTGTCATCATTGTCAGTGTTACACCCTACTGCTGAAGAGGGCTGATCAGAGGAGGCCTAATCATACTCCTCTTTGGAGCCAGATGGTATGTGAACAGGGACTTCCCTTTTTTTTTTTTTTTGAAGGAATATATACCAAGGATGAAGTTTTGGGTTCTTCTTTAAAAGACACAGAAGCGTTCTGAACTACATCAGAGTATTATAAAGCAATATTTCTATAATCAATGAAAACAGAAACCTTGGATGTCTTGGAAATCTTTGAATAATTTGGCCTATCCGCTCCCAATGATTTTCATCTAGTTGATGGAGTGGATCTAGTTAATCTGTTTTACCATTGTCTAGCTCCTGGACATCACCACCACAGTAGCAAGAACATCAGTACAGAAGGAAATGGGAAAACACCATCAGCCAACAGAGCTAAGAAGGAACAAATATGACATAAGGGGAATACTTCAAGTGTCATACAATCCAAACTCCACATTTATTATATTATTCGCAGAGTTTGTCACTGACTTCACTGGGCAGTTTTACCTCACAAATTGCCTACATGTGTTCTGAGCAGGGCTTTAGGTAGTTTCCACACAATTTTATGAATGTGTCTTGCAGGTGTCCTACTATACTTTGCAAAACAGTCAATTAGTTTTGAGTGTTAGTTCACACTTTGGTGTATTTTAGTAGTATGTTGAGCATTACATTAGAATTTGTTCGTTTTACAGCATAGTTATACTTTTTAAAATCTATTTTAGTTTAAATAGAATTGAGTCTGTTTTGCTGATAGCATGGCTTTCTAATTATCTAGTTAGAGTCATTTTTACTGTAGTTTACATTCCGTTACTTAAACTTTTTCTTTCTAATAAAAGCAGACTTTAATTTATGTAGGTACTTTTATGTAGGGGCAGTTTTGTGTGAATATTCTGCATGGGAAGTTACTTTTTTTAATTAATGTTAGAAGCAAATGCAGTCTATTTTACTTTTGAGCCTTATTTTATTTTATTTTTTAATTAAATGAAGTGTAATTTTGAGATGGGGTACTCGGTAGGCTAGGGTGTACTGGGGGGGGGGTTGTATCTCAGTGTTTTGTACATGCGATTTTAACAATGTAAACATGGTGGGTTTAGGAAAATTTTTTAGTAGCTTTGATAAGGGTCTATATTAGAACATCGAAGTTTCAGAACTTCAAATGTTCTAATATCGACCCCTAATAAGCAAAAGCTGAAAATAGCGAAGTTTCAGAAAAACAAATTCTTTCCTAGGGAAAGAATTTGGTTGTCCGTTCCTGTCGCTTTGCCATTTTCAGCTTTGCGGTGGAAAGTTACGGGTCGGGTTCAGGTAAGTGTGTGATTGTGTGGATGTGAGGATTAGGGTTAGTGCGCGGGTGAGGTGCATGTGCGATAGTGACGGACCTTAGGGTTAGAGTTTGGGTTAAGGTAAGTGGGTAGATAGTGGTGTATGTACAGTTTAGTGTAGGTTTAGATGTAAGATTTTAGGTGTATGTGTGTGGATTGTGGTTTGTTTGGTGTGTTTGTGTTGTGTGTATGTGTTTTGGAACAGGGAATTTTTTTCCCTAGGAAAAAATTCGCTGTTCTGAATTTTCGATGTTATCAGTTTTCGGTTACTAGGGGACGATATTAGAACATTCGAAGTTCTGAAACTTCGATCTTCTAATACAGACCCTCAGATAACATGCCAAAAGTGTAGATTAACTTGTAATGATGTGCCATAAGTGTAGATTTGATTTCTAATGATGTGCCAAGAGAACAGCATGCACGTTATATATATTCTTTTGTGTTAACTACACAGATGGTGGATACAGAAGGTCTCCTCTTCAAGAACTGGGATAGTTTACAATGCTCTTTGGACGTTCCACTCTATGTAGGGCGATTTTTTTATAAATACCTGTTTAATTACAGAAGGCTAAAGCTGAAAAATTAAAATTAAATATGAATTTTTTTTAGCTAGCGTTTAAGAGATACATATTTATTAGCCCTCTCTTTGCCTGACTCCAGGAAATGCTGGCAACCAAGGCCAGATGGAGGTACCATCCACCTGAAGGATGAAGGAGGGAACTCCTTGTGAAGGCTGCCAGCCCAGCTAGCTGGAATTTTGTAAATAATTCTATTTTATTTGTGAATAGTATTATGGTTTGTATGCTTGTCTTACAAATGTAAGACAACTGTGTTATCCACTGAGCTTCAAGAATGTAACCACAGTGTACCCTACTGGAAAAGAACAGAAATGTATATGAACTATGGGTGGAACATAGAGAGTTAACTTGCAAAACTCTTAAGAAAATAAGTTGGAATTGTTTACGATGGTGTCTATCTCAGCTAGGAGACGGAATGTCTGCATCTAGAAATTCTATCTATTGTCTGGAAACAGAAGTAATTATAGGTTTTAAAGGTAAAAGTGTGCAACTGTTTTACAACTTCCAGTTCCAAGCAAATTTCTAAGAGAAGTATTTTTGACACAGAGATGTTTATTTATTTATTTAACATTTGTTAACCGGGAAAGTCCGACTTGGAACAAAGCCAATTTTCAGCAGAGGCCCGAGGAGAAAGGCTCCAGATGCATGTCTTTGTAACATGGGAAGAAACCGGAGCACCCAGAGGAAACTCACACGAACGCAGGGAGGACATGCAGACTCCACACAGAAGGCACCCTAGCCGAGAATCGAACCAGAGAACCTCTTGCTGTGAGGCGACAACGCTACCACTGCACCACTGTGCTGTCCTATGTTATGTTAATTTCTGTGAAATGTTAATTTCTGTTGGTATCTGTTAGTCTGGGAACTGAAGGCAAGTGACAAACAGTGATGTTATCCAGTTAACCCAGTAGTAATGTGTTGTTATTAATTTAAAACTATCTCTCAGAGAAAGTCTGTGCATTTTGTATTTGTATTTGGACCTAGAAACATTCACCCAGCACTTCTGCCTGCATGTTGCTCTGTAAGTAAGACTTAGATTACAGTGATTTTTCTTAGAGACAGGAACTTAGTAAGATTTGTTTAGCTGTTTCCTGTATTTATGTGAGACTATCCTGCAATGCTGTTTTAAAATATTTCCTGTGATTCTGAACTCTGTTGTCACTATGTTGAGTTATTGAGTATTGTCTTGAGCTCTTATTATTTCTTATTAAATATATTTAAACCTTAATTGTGGCTGGTTTGTTTAGAGATAGTTAAGCTCTTCAAGTACTTGCATATATATTTGGTGACTCTGTATAGGCCACTCCTTAACAGTCTTAGTCTTGGACACACTTACCATTTGGAGAACAGTAACATTACACAGTAGAATTGGTCACCCTTTGGGAAGGGCCTTAAAGTAGCTGATAATGGATTAACCCTAACCCTAACCCTAACCTTATAGTCTGGGCAGAAGGGGGCATAGCTAGTAAACCTGTGCCAGCCTTCCCCAGGACTGTCTGCATGTTTGTATATAAATCAAATCTCAAAGTGTGTGTGTGTGTGTGTGTGTGTGTGTGTGTGTGTGTGTGTGTGTGTGTGTGTGTGTGTGTCAGCTACTTGTGCAAGGACACAAAGCACTGGTTAGACAGAGAGGGTGCTGGAGGTTTTGGCTTGACCACTTGGCTGAGACCTTAAATTTATAGGTGTGCCAGTGGGGAGTCTTACTGGGGATCTGAAGAGAGAGGGAGGGAGAAACTGACTGTGATCTCTGTGTGCTCTTAAGAGAAATTGTACTTGCTGTGTGTGTACTTGTCATCCTCCCAATGTGCACGCCCCTCACTGGTGTTAGTGGTGAGGATTGAGGCTCCTTGATTACTGGGCAAGGCCGGGGGTGTCACACTCCCCACCTATCACAGGGGGTCCTCTTATACTATTAAAAGACATATGTTATAACTAAACTGAGGACCATCCTTGATGGGCCCTAGGATAGGACTGAACTCCAAGCAGTAAAACCACTATGGTAGAAGAAGCTGGTTGACTATACAAGGAAAAGTTGAAAGGCAGAGCTCTACTGAAGTCTAGTTCAAAGAGGGTGCACTTCAGACCCATGGACAGGAGTAAAACACTAGGAAAGGGAGCTTCATGGACACAAAAGGACATGGAAACCCAAGAAAAGAAAGTACTGAAGTTTACTACTTCAAGGAGGAGAGGACCAAAAATATCCACAGCAAGCAGGTGAACCATCCATATCACACCAGCAATCTTATAGCTCAACACAGCAGATACTCTCCCTAGGGATAAAAGATGAACCCCAAATCCACTTAAACAGTGGCCCAGTCCCCTAGAAGAATGTCTACAAGACAGTGCCATTTTAAAGAGATAGGACACCATTCACTTCTTCACTTCCTGACTCTCTCTAAAGAACTTTGAGGAGAAGAAAGGCACAGGAATGGAGACCACCTTCTCAAAGAAGTTTGAACAAGTAGATCTCCCACACCCCTGACAGAATAGGGAAGTTGACTTCTACACGAGCCCTGGGCATTGCGGCAGTGAACAAGTAACAGGTACGGTCTCTAACCATGGAAATTATTCTACAGATGAACTTGCCTACCCCCAGGCCTATAAGATCGGCAACGCTCAATCAAGCCTGTCAAAAGGGAAGCTTAAGTCTCCCATGCTGAACAGGAAGGAATTCCACACAATAACTGAAAGCTGTTCTTCCAAGGTAACTGCCAGACAAGTTACAGCTAAAACTTTATTCTGCTCTCCACCAGGAAATAATGGTACAACACTGCCTGACGCAATGCAGAATCCCTGGCGAGACTGATCATAGCAGCACAAGGTGGTCCATCTGTGAATCACACCCATTTGAGCCTTAGTAGCTCTGAGGTCTTGTATGAGCCTGATGGAAGCCAGAGAAAAGATGCAGAAAGGGCCAAAGCTTGGAATCAATAGGTATCAGCTGTCAAGGTCAGGAGCCCAAATTCATGTCTCTTTTGACCACCTAGTGGAGAAAAGGGAAAGGATCAGTCATATTCCTAGTTGGGCCTATATCATTCTTACAATCTTTCCTATGGAGTGTGATTTTAAACCCCCCTGCATCATGCTGCGCTTTGTGGATATCTTCTTGTTGTGGGGGGGGGGGGGAGGCGGCAGAACTTTTTAGTTTTGTCAGCTACCTAGGATCCACCACAACCTTCCTGAAATTTTCTATGAATTATTCAACAACAGAGATAGATTTCTTGGACATCAGATTGCAGCAGGATGCAGAGGGTTTTAAAACCACACTCCACGGGAAAGATTGTTGGAAGAATAGCCGGTTGGCAAGGGATAGTATGCATCGCTGATATACTTTCAACAACATCATTAAGGGTCAGTTAGGCAGAGACTATATACAGAGGAGGAGGACTTTACAATGAAATGGAACAACTGAAAGATAACTTCATTCAGAGGGGCTATGAGGAGCAAAATGTGGAACAGACCTTTGCCAGATATAAGATTTATAGGCAGGATATAATGAGCCCATGGTTAAAATCTAGGGAAGTGGACAATCAGAAGAATTTAAATAAGAAATTACAGAATAAAGGTCTAAGATGTATGCTTACTTATAGTAGCAATACACATGGGGTCTGTGAAATAATCAGGAACAACTGGAAGGTCTTAGCCTCTGATGAGATGATGAGAGTAACAGCTGGTACTCAGCCATCTTTTGGTTTTAGGAGAAACAAGACCCTGAAGGAACTGCTGGGTCATAAGAATAATGGTGTTCATACACATATAGTGGAAAAGAAAGGGATTAGACCTTGTGGTTCCTGCAAGGCGTGCTGCTATATAAATAATTCACATACTGATTTTATTCACCCTAGCACAAGAAGAAAATATCACTTTGAAGTAAATGCTAATTGTAGCTCTATGAATGTTATTTATCTAGCTACCTGCCAATCCTGTAACTGTTATTATGTAGGAAAAACAAATTGTATGCTAAAAACAAGGACATTTAATCACTTGTCAGCCATAAGGTTGAAAAATGAACACAATGCTCTTTTTAGACATATCTCGGCATTTGTAGGACATCATTTTAAATTTATGGTTATTAGGACTATAATGAAAGGGAACAGAGGGGGCAATACAGTAAACAAAACTGAAATTGAGGAAACTAGGTGAATCACAGAATTGACTGACCGTAGGTTTCCTGGCCTCAATTATGTCATTCCCATTAAGCCTGCCCTTACAAAAAGGCAGGTTCAGTATTGAATAGTGTTTGGTTGATCAAGGATTTTAAATATTTGTTTTTATCAGTAATGTATTGTCTTCTTCTTCTTTTGGCTTTTCCCGGTTAGGGGTCGCCACAGCGGATCACCCGTCCGCTCATGATTGGCAGTGGAGTTTTACAGTGTCGAGTTGCCAGCCCGGAGCCCAACCTTCCACAGAAGGCAGACACATGCACGTACTCACACCTAGGGCCAATTTAGAGTGTCCAATCCACCTACAGCATGTCTTTGGGATGTGGGAGGAAACTGGAGCACCCGGAGGAAACCCACGCGACCACAGGGAGGACATGTAGACTCCACACAGAAGGCACCCCAGCCGAAGATCGAACCGAAGAATCTCTTGCTGTGAGGCAGCAACGCTAACCGCTGCACCACCGCGGCTGCCCACATCAGTAATGTATTGTCTGAAGAAGGGTAATAACCTGAAAGCGCTTACATTGATTTGGAACTTATTTGCCATTTTAACTGCTGTTTTAACTGCTGTTTTTACATCAGAGACGAATAAATACTTTCTCATACTGGTGGCAACTGCTTTTTTTGGATTTTTTGACTGAAAACTAGTTTGACTGAATCACAACCAATAGAAAGTTGTAGAAATGGATAAACAATAAGTGATGGTGTCTTTTCTGATCATACAGGTTATTAGGGATGTTAATCTAGAAGAATATGTGTGGACTGGCAATGGCCATCCTAATGATGTACCTCCAGATCTGTAGATATTTGTGTGTGTACTAGCACTTCACTGTGGTGTGGTGGTGTTTATTTTCTCCAGAGGTATGAGACACTGGAGTTAGTATATACTAAATGGGGAATGTGGGGGACCAAGACCCTCACGTGGGGGTTGCATGGGGTGCAGAACATTTTTTTACAGTATATTTGTAGAGTAGAATCTTTTTTGTCAATTCTGATTTGGTCAAATGAGTTTGACCATTTGGAATTCAGTCAAAAGAGCATTTGATCAAATAACAAAGATCCTCATAAATACAAAACTGGACTATGAAATCTACTAGAGGATTGGAATCCAATCAAAACTGAGGGTCACAAAGCAGCCCCCCCCCCTTGCACTGTTGACTAGCAGGATAAGGATAGCTCTGTGAACTACCAGCAATAGAATGGCCCCATCTCTGGAGAGTTTCATCCCCTACAACTGGGTTCTAATGGAATGGTTACTCTGGATCCCATTCTGAGCACTGAGGGGGATCATAGGTAGGTACTGGGCTATTGGCCCTAGGGCCTATACAAGCCTAGCCAAAAAGGTATCCTGGCTTTTGCCACCCAAGAAAATTATTTTCCTGTGCCCCTGTCAAGCAGAATCACAGAAGTGATCCGCAGGGTGAATTTCCTATTACCCATCCATGAGTGCTAATGAGGAGCTCTGTTTGACATAGATAGGTAGTCTGTTCCAGAGTATGCGAAGTCTCTGGGACAGGAATCTATCCCTCCAGCATGTTCTGTTCATTGTGGTGACAAGGTTTAGGTCCCTAGAGCATGCAGCTCGGAGGGATTGGGATTTCTTTAAGTGGAGCATGTCCAACAGCTCTGAGTTTGATAGCTTTGTATGTTAGGCAGAGATCGCCTCTGAGTAGGCGATATGCGACGGAGTAAAGCTGGAGGTTTCTGAGTTGGTCTGCGTAAGGCATCTGTTTGAGGCCAGTAATCCTCTTTGTGAGGTATTTTTGCGGCCTTTCCAGTTGTTGTAGATGTCTTTTGAGGTACATACCAAAAGGGGCATTGTACTCTATAATGAGTCTAATGAGGGATGAGTAGAGGGGAACAATGATCTCTTTTTTTCTGGATGAGAAACCTTTTGTGATGAGGTGTGCCACGTAGAAGGATTTCCTGACCACTGTGGCGATGTGATTATCAAAGGAGAGACTACTGGCCACCTGTGTTCCAAGGTCTCATCACACTTTCGGTGTTAAGTAGACTACCGCCTATGTGGTAGTTCATGGGTACAGAGTTTTTACCAAAGGGGATGATGATGCACTTTTTGGCATTGAGCTTGAGACCATGGCTTTGACACCAGGCATCTGTCTCAGTGAGGCCCTTTTGTAGGATGTTCACATTGTTAGGAGTTTCGATTATGGCTCCTAGTTTGCAGTCATCTGCGAATTTAGTTAGCCAAAGACCTTCTGTGTTAGCCTGTACTTCAGAGAAGTAGATACCAAACAGGAGAGAACCCAGGACTGAACCCTGTGGTACTCCACTTGTCACTTGTCTGAAGTCGGATTTGGAGTCTGCTACTTTCACAGTGTGGGTTCTGTCAGTGAGCCAGTTGGCAACCCATCTTGTGACATAGGGGTTTATACCTAGTTTAGTGAGTTTATCTATAATTCCAGAGTGGGGGATGGTGTCAAATGCCTTGGTGAGATCTAGAAAGGCTGTGTCAAATCCTGCAAGGAACCTCTTTTTTTCACTCATTCACCAGGAATTTAGAAAAAAAGAGGTGTGTAAATACAAAAACTTTGTGAATTCAGATATGAACTGTTCAGAGTACACAAAGAACTGGTGAGAAAAAGGAAATATCTGTTTTATGTAGTGACTGCATGATAACATAGTGTGCATCTCCATAATAGTACATCCTTCCCTGGCTAGAAGATCTCCCAAGAAAAAAGTGCTAAATGATAACTGGAGAATAACTGTAACCCTGAAACCAATTAAAGACGGTCTTCAAAGCCAGAGATTCAGATAGCAAGTTTACTCTGAAGGAAGCCATGCCTTATGCAAACTGGCAGTGTACTCAAGGTGTAGGCTGACCTTGAAAACAACTCATAAGAAATTATAATAATCAATTCGCATACCATACAAAAACACAAATGTTTCTATAGAAAATTGGATTTACAAACAAAAGCATTAATTAACACTAAATGATTCACACATATCAAACATAAGCTGCTAACAGAAAAGCAAAATTCCAGCTATGTACATAAGGCATCAGTTTCATGATGTTTGCCAGTGTTTGCAAAGCTGTGCCATTACTAAAGATTCTTAAACATAAGCCATATACGACAGCTAAATCCTAGTAGACTACGTACTTCTCAAATTATGCAGCACTGTGTATCTTACTTAACTGATGCTTTCTGAAGCTAACAGTGCTGTATCCAGGTTGGCCGTTTCCCTTGTAATAGTAAAACTTCCATCCAGAAATGTCTCAGTCACTATCCTCAGTCCCCATTACCAGTGTCAGTTAAAGTGCAAATATCAAACATATGAAGCCATTGCCAGAATAAGATAATAAAGTGTGCCTGACTGCTGCACTGCTGTATTACCCTCCCTGTTTTCCATTTGTTGCAAGCTACTGCAAGACAGGATTGTGTTCTGCTGCACTATGGCTTCTGGCAAACAAATTTCTCTCCCTCCTATTTCTAATTCTTTTCTCAGCTCTAACCACTTATCATACTCTTCACCTGCTTACCACCCCATCTCCCACACTCTCTCATCCTACTACCCACCATATAAATAACTACTCCACCCCTATTGCCCCCTCTCTCCTTAACCATACCACTATATCATTTCACAAGTTCAAAGTACTGTACACATACCAAATTACCAACCTCTCATCATAACAAAACATTAGTTTCTTTGCAAATATTTCTTCATACGCATACTTCAAAGCACAGGACTCTTCTTACCTGGTGATATTCACCCCAACCCAGGCCCTTGCCAACAGCACTCTAACCATTCATACACATACTTCAAAGCACAGTACTACTCTTACCTGCTGATATTCACCCCAACCCAGGCCCTTGCCAACAGCACTCTAACCATTAATACACATACTTCAAAGCACAATACTACTCTTACCTGGTGGTATTCACCCCAACACAGGCCCTTGCCAACAGCACTCTAACCATTCATACACATATTTCAAAGCACAAAACTACTCTTACCTGGTGGTATTCACCCCAACACAGGCCCTTGCCAACAGCACTCTAACCATACTTATACAGCAGCCCCCTTTCCAACTGCCTCACAAATAACTCATTACGATCACAAGCCTCCAAAAATCGATCTTTTTTTCAATGAATATACAAAGCATGGTCGAGAAAAGCATCCTCCATGCCTGGATTTCTCAATATAACTCGGGCACGCTTGCTCCATCTGAGACATGGCTAAAACCTCATATTACAAACTGTGAAATTCTCCCCCCCCCCTGTTTATAATATTGTTTGACTGGATACAAGTAAAAAAAAAAAAAAAAAAAGGTGGAGAAGTAGCTATACTCTGCTTTGACTAACTCTCTCTCCATTTCAGTAGCTATCCCTGATTTCTACCCTGCAACCTGAATCAACACAAAAAACTTGTCATTGCAGCAATCTACATACCCCTACATAAAAACATCCCCATACTCGAGCAGTTTCTTCCTTGGATTTCTATATATATTACCTATGAAACCATCATACTTGGGGATATGAACATTGACTAGAACCTTGTTAATACTGCATCCCCTAGATATTCTATAAACCTTTATGGCTTTACCCAGCTGATCACCTCGCCCATGCACCAGCAAAAACATTCCCAGAATGGCTCGGTTACTGACTGGAAATGAGTATCCAACCCCCAGTGCTATCATAAACCTTCCACCCTACCTAACCCCCTTAGTAACCACCTCCTTACCTCAGTAGTAAGACACTCTCCCAATCTTAACAAGAGCCACCAATACAGAGTCTCGTAACCTTAAAAACTACAACCGGTCACCCTAAACAAATTACTGCCCACTGTAAACTGGTCATTCCTACAAAAAGTACCTGTTAATGAGGCTGTCCAAAGCTTCAACAATATATTACTAGAAACCATTAATAGCCTGGAGCCCAGCAGAAAAAATAGGCTAAAATGTGATTATGCACCATGGCTAAAATAGACAACCTGACCACTTATGAACAAGAGAGACAGAGCCTGAAAAGCATGGAAAAAAAGAACTCACCTTTCCACCTGAACTTATATAAACAGCTTTGCAACCAAACAAAAAGGCAGGTCCTACTAGACAAAAAATATTTTTTATCAAAAATCTCTGAGCAATCCACATTCCAACCTGAAGAAATTCTGACGCTCAATAAACAAACTACTATCTCCAGGGAACCACTCTTCACCAAACCCCTTCCCCAACAAACCTTCTAATGAAACTGCAAGCCTACTTAACTTTTTCATCGAAACAATAGAAAACCTTACTAAACCAGAAACTCTTGATATAAACATTCCACCTCCCACATCATCTCTCCCATCGTTCTCCCTAGCACCCATAGCAACTTCCTTCATCAGATCACTTCTTAAACTCAAACCCTACTCCCCATCAGCCGACAAATTCCCTCTATTACTTCTCAAACATGCAGCCGAATCTATAGCATACCCTGTATCTATGCTTATCAATAGATCCATCCAAGAAAATACAGTACCAGATATCTGGAAGAAATTCTTTATAATACCCCTCCACAAGGGAGGAAATTCTACAGAACCCTCAAATTACAGGTCTAGCACCATATTATCCCCTTATCCAAGATACTGGAAAAATTTATATATAGACAAATACTAAACAACCTCTTACATGCAAACCTAATTACACCCACACAGCATGATAGCCAACCCTCGCACAGTACTACCACTGACCTCCTATCTTTCACACACAACATTGCTGAACCCAGAGATAATAATAAACTTGTATCAGCTCTATTCCTTGACCTATCCAAAGCATTTGATACCGTTTCCCATCCCATCCTCCTAAACAAACTTTCCAACCTGCAACTCTCTACCTTCTCTACCTCCTAGTTTATCATCTACCTCTCAAACAGATACCTTTCCATCTTAAGACTGGGGTTCCCCAGGGTTCTATCCTGGCCGCCCTACTTTTTAATATACTTACAAATAACTTACTTGTTTCCTGCACCCACTCTGCCTTTAATACAGTACAATTATTAACACCTCCGACGATATACAAAATCGCCACACTGCCACTCAACAATCTCTGCACCTAGTAGAACAATGGCTAACTGAAAACAACCTGCTTCTCAACTCCAAAAACACCAGGCTTCTCCTTTTCCTTCCAGAAAAACAATCCAGTTAAAGACAACTTCACCATCTCATCCTTAGATAATACAGTTATCACCACCGACTCAAACACCGGTGTTAGTATAGATGAGCAATTAAAATTTGACCTACACATCTTAAACTGTATCAAAAAGTCCAGTCAAAAACTAGGTCTTCTATACCACAACAACAAATATATACCTAACAAATCTACATCTACACTGGCTCAAACATTTATTCTACCATCCCTGCGGTATGTTGCTCCCATACTTACTAACCTCCAAAATACACTCTTAACAAAACTAGAAACCACCTATAACAAAATAGCAAGATTTGCAGCCAGTAATAGCTACAAATCCGAACACTGTATATCCCTGAAAAGCTTAAGATGGCCTGAGCTCCTCCACATGCTTTCAATATCTCAACTACAAATTGCACACAGCATCCTAAATAGCAGTAACTCCTGGCCCTGCCCTTACATCTATAATTACACCCTACACACCCAATCATGACCTCAGAAGCACACAACAAACCCTTTTGCAGGTGATCAAGCCAAACAAAAATATTGGGAAAATACTTTATAGTCATTCAATTGCATACTCATGGAACAAGCTTCCATTGTCCCTTCGCTCCACTACCAAAAGTGGTGAATTCAAAAAGCAACTAAAAATGAATTTCCAACATGCATAAACATGTACTTGTCAAGAAGTTACTTAATGAATTTTTCTTCTTCACTCAATTAACACATCTGCCTGGTATCTACCTAAACTGTCTACATATATTACTCTCTCTGCAGTCAGTACCTATTCTATTAAATGCATCTTTGGTGTACTATGCCATAATGTTACTCTGAATTTTTTTTTATTTTAGGCATTGCTACATTCCTTGCAAATAACTTAATGCTAACCAAATTTCTCAAACATACTGTTAGTGCATTCCCAAAATACTGTACTTTTATATTGTATATTTCTCTCTGTTTTTGTACTAAGTATCTTACAACTTGAATTGTTAGTTTTTTCTTATTTTTTTCATAACTTTCCTGGAGCTTTTCTCCTCGGCTCTCCACTGAAAAAGGGCTCTTTGGGCCCAGTCGGACTTACCCGGTTAACAAATGTAAAAATAAATAAATAAATAAACTGATCCAACAATCCACCACTCACCATGAAATAAAAGTGAACTCATGTAAGACTTAAACCTATATCCCTCTCCCTGCCAATCCAACCCCTTTCCCAAATGTTCACTCCAGAAATCCAATCTTCTGCCTTCAGATCATTTTATACATCTATATCATATCATGGGTAACATTTCTCTATTTCCCTACAGAGTTTGCATCTAGTCTCTTTCAGCCTGAAGGATATTCTATTCCTCTTGGCAAACTGCCTTCTCCAACAGCACAACTGTTTTTCTCTGTAAATCACTTGTTCCTGGACTTCTAACCTTGTTGTGGTACAGGGAGTTGTTTACTGCTATGTTGCTCAGAACTCTATGCTCCATTTTTGGTCAGCCTAAGTGAAATGCTTTGAGAAGAAAACCAGAATAGGAATGCTCTTGGCTTTGACCTTCCCCCAGTGATGGGTCAATTAAAGTCTTGGAGAACTTTGGCTGAAACTACTGGGACACACCCAAGAAGCCAGGGTGTGCCTACACCCCTTAAATCCAATTTTATATAGAACAGTTTCAATTCTGAACCATGATTACAAAGTATTTATGTCTATACTGGCTAAAAGAATGGTGAAGATTTTGCCAAAACTGAAAGGTATGGACTGATATGGTTTCGTGGAGGCGGGACAAACATTTGGCAACATCAGCAGAACCACGATGATCCAAAGGAAAGTAGAATAACAAGACCACTTTGTTACTGTTGGTGGGGCTCGATGTAGAAAAAGCATTCAGCAGAGTTATCTGGGATTTTATGAGCACAGCAATGGAAGCATTTGCATTTCTTGATAGAATAATAAGGTTAATTATGAAGATATATGAAGGGACAGTGTCAAGAATAAAAATGGAAGAGTTCCTCTCTGACAAGGTGGGTTTGAATAGAGGAACCAGGCAGGGGTATCCTCTTTCTCCTTCGTCATTTGCCTTATACTCGGAGCCCTTGCTAAAAAGAATAAGGGACTTACAAATTTAAATATATAACTGGTATGGTACACAAGTTGGCCTTATTTGCAGCTATTATTTTGTACTTGATAAATCTAAAAAAGGATATTTCAGTGTTGTGCAATATCTTGAGATAGTTTTAATGTTTTTCAGGATATAAAATAAATTAAGATAAAAAAAGAATACACCAGTACACTATGTTCCCACACATGAACTGGTTCAACAGCAGCCATATTTATGGGGACACAATAAGATGAAGTATTTAGGTATGTGGATTAGAAATATTTCTATTATGGCAGCTAAAGACTTGGGAAGAAACTAAAAAGATAATACAAACCTGAGAAGCTGGAAGCGCCTGATGATGACTAGGTTGTACAGGACAAGCAGAGAAAATGTGTTTAGTTCCTTTAGTATTTATACAGGGCAAGCATATTTTTTTTTTTTACCAGTTTACTACTGAAATCTGGAAAATGCAATGCTCGACTGATGAAAATGTCAAGCCGAAATGTGGAAATGCATACCATCAAAAAGACAGAATCTCAGAAATGAATTTATCTTCCACCGTAGTTTGATCTATTTGACATAACCTTAGGTGACGTCAGTCACCCAAGCTATGCACTGTAACTTACCATTAGACTATCAAGTCAACAGCACATGGTTTTCACTATTTTGCAGGAGGCTCAAGCTCCCCTGCACCCCCATGTGGGGGGCTGTGCCCCTGCAAGTTACATATACCAACTCTGAGATTGCACTACAGTGAGGAAATGGGTAAATTCCCTGTTCCTCACTGTACCGCGATCTCCACTCACAATACTGAACTCAGACTACTGAATTACCCTACACATTCGGTATTGTGTATTTATCGTAGTCTGGTTTGGTATTGTGCCCTTTTGAGAAGTGCCTTTCGAACACATATCATTTGATCAACGGCACAAAAAGATTTCAATAGTAAATCTTTTTTTTTTTGCCAACAAAAACAGAAGCTGTGGACCACAATTAATAAAGAATTGTGTAAATGTATTTGATAGGGAACGAGGTCAACAGTTAAGTGGGATAAGATGGTTCTCTGCACAAAACAAAATGCTTTTGAATTACCAGACCTGAATGGATTTGAAGGGATACTTCAGAGTAACACAGTTAAGGCTTAAACACATAGCAGAAGCAGAAGATTACAAATCAAAACAGAAAGAGACTATGCTGAAATTGGAGAGTTCACAAAATAAGGACAGAGTATTATTTTGGATGCAGGCACTTAAGGAGAGCAATAACAACCATACAAAGCATTTCACTTAGGCTGGATGTACAAGGTAGCAGAAAATACTTTCAGACCTAAGACAACACAGGAATGGAGAAAAGAGGTTTTACCAAAATGGATGACTATTAAACAGAGGCACAGAAAACAGATTAACTTGAATTTATTGGCAAATATTAGCAAAGGAACCAAGGTATTGGGAGCAAATAACTATGGAAGAAAAAGTCATAGTGGGATGAGGACAACCAGAAGTTAGGCTTGGATGCTGGAGACTGTCTTTCTTACTAAAAATTGATAATAGAGTACAGGCATAGAGAAAGGCATAGGTGAGTGTTAAATGAAAGACCAACTCTGACTGGGTTTTATAGCGGACTCTAAAATAGAAGTTGCAGTAAAAAAGGATAGTGCGGCATATAAAATAATGCATGATAACTATAAGAATCAATCAGAAGAGGTTAAAGAAGAGTGGGAAGTGAGAATGAAAAGGCAATATACAAAGAAACAATGGGAGGACATTTGTTTGGCTCTCAAGTATGCAACAAAATCTACAAGGTTTAGTATTTTTGCATGGAAGTGTTTACGTAGGCATTTTAATACACCAAGTAGACTTCAGAGAATGTTTCCACAGGTAGACAGCAATTACTGGGGGTGTGATATCAGAGGGGTACCTGAGAATAGGTTTTCTGGAAATATGAGTTGATAGATTTTAGAAATTTCCCTATAGGGTACTTTGTCACATATTTTTTTTTTTTTGGGGGGGGGGGTCATTTTATCTAAGGAAATTATTCTTTTCAGCTGGGATACAGAAACTGAACTGTCTAAACATAGTAAGACCCTACTAAATTTAGTGCAGTTGGCTGCTCCCCAAAGAAAAAAACAAAAAACAAAACAGGAAATGGAAACCAAAAGCAAAAACAGCTCTGACAGAATTATTTTATGTTGTAAAGGAGATTAAAAACAACTGGAGGTAGGATCTTTAGAAAAGGGAAACAGTAAACTACATATAAATTAAAGGAATCTGTGTGAACAATACGTACAGAATAATCTTCAGAAGCACTGATATTTCAGGGAAGGTAGGACTTGAGCAATCTATGTAATGTTAAATTGAATAATTTTTACAAGAATCACATTTATGTGCACAAATGTAAAAAAAAAACAATTGTAATTGTTTATTTCTCTTTATCAGTTTGCAAATGATAATGAAGAAAATAAAGCCAGAGTGTGTCCAGTGCTTGTGCAAGGGGTGAGCAATGCCAAACGGATACAGCTGATTTTACTTCGACACAAAGGAGAAAGTACAGTTGTGTACACCTACCATAAATGTAGATGTTCGAGTGTCTTCACTGTTGCAGTCATGACTGTAAGGTTCTCCCCTGCCGGCAGGCAGTCCTCGGTCAGCCAGAATCCCAAAGTCTGGGTCCGGCGTCGGCTGTTCAACCATGCTCCCTGACGTCAGAGCGCCAGGAGTACAAAGCTGACAGCCGACGCCATCTTCTCCAGTTTTTCTTGCCCCAGATGTCAGGAGTCCCGAAATGAGAAATGTCCCATATCCTTTGCAAATACACCTCAGAAGAATGGTGAAAAAAGGAACCACACAAAAGTAAAAATAAGAGGGGGCAGGAGGGAGGGAAACCCAGACTGCAACAGTGAAGACACTCGAACATTTACATTTATGGTAGGTGTACACAACTGTACTATGTTCCTCGTGTTTCACTGTTGCAGTCATGACTGTAGGGTAGAATCCCAAAGCAGAATGAAAGGGAGGTCGTCATAAAGTAGAAGGGGCGGCTAAAAGGCCCTGCAAGACTGCAGAGGCAAAGCCTGCCCTAGACTTAGAGTAGAGAGGTAGATTGTAGTGCTTAGAAAAAGTATGCACTGAACTCCAAGTTGCAGCTTCCAAAATGTCTTTGGTAGGAACTCCCCTGAGGAAGGCCGCAGAAGTGGCAGCTGCTCTGGTGGAATGAGTCCGTATACTCCCTGGGATTTGCTTTCCATGGTGTGAATAACAAAATCTGATTCCATGAGCAATCCATTTAGAAATGGTCTGTTTTGAAATAGCTTTACCTTGGGAACTTGAAGCATAAGAAACAAACAATTGTTCTGATTTTCTGATGTCCTTGGTTCTGTCCAGGTAAAAACGTAGTTGTCTGTGTACATCCAAGGAATGTAAGATCCTTTCCCCTTTATTTTGAGGAGTGGGGAAAAAAGTTGGCAAGTGGATAGTTTGATTTAAAGCCACTTTGGAAACCACCTTAGGCATGAAGGTAGGATTAGTCCTCAAAGACACTCTGTCTTGATGAAAAATAATATATGGTTCCACAGCCATAAGAGCTTGTAACTCTGAAACTCTCCTGGCAGAGGTTAGGGCTAACAGGATGGCTGTTTTCCAAGATAAAAATTTGATGTCAGAAGAGGCAGCAGGCTCAAAAGGAGGCAAGGTGAGCTTTTCCAAAACATAGTTGGGATCCCAAGCAGGAATGGGAGGAGATCTAGGAGGTCTTAAGTTCTTAGCTCCTCTGAGAAACTGTCTCATGAGCTGGTGGGAAAAGATTGGAGGGTCTGTATTATAATGAGCGGAAATTGCAGAGGCATGTATCTTAATGGAAGAGAAAGAGAGACCCTTATGTAAGAGATCTGTCAAGTAAAGTAAAATTAAAGGAATGTTCGGAAGAAGAGGATCAGAATCCTGAGCCTGCATCCAGGAACAAAATCTTTTCCATTTTCCTGCATAAGATTTTCTAGTGCTAGGACGTCTGGCTTCTAAAATGACATCCATAACCTGCTTGGGTAGGAGAGAAGAAATCAAAGGCCCTGGATTAACCAGGCCACCAGGCTGAGAGTGCTGACATGGGAGTGTAGAACCTGACCCTGATGTTGGGACAGAAGGTTCGGAGTTTGTGGTAAGACCCGGGCTCCAGACATAGGTTTTTCAGAGTGGGGTACCAAAACTGTCGAGGCCAATTTGGGGCCAACAAGATTATCATCTTGGGCTTGTCCTGTTTGATCTTTAATAATACCCGTGGAAGAAGAGGAAGAGGTGGAAAGGCATATCCCGAGAGGTTTCTCCAACTGAAAGATAGTGCATCCACTTTCCAATCTAGTTTGTGGAAAGTCCTGGTGCAAAAATTCTGTAGTTGATGATTGAGATGGGATGCGAAGAGGTCTATGTGAGGACGTCCCCAGACTTCTGTTATCATCCTGAATATTTCGGTGTCCAGCATCCATTCGTGTGGATCCGAAAGGTTTCTGCTCAGACTGCCTGCCAGGAAGTTTTGCTTCCCTGGTAGAAACTGAGCTTGAAGGTCCAGATTGCAAGCTAGAGCTGTGTTCCATAGATCCATGGCTAGTCTGCAAAGGGGGTAGGAATGAGATTCCCCCTTGCTTGTTTATGTACCACATAACTGTGGTGTTGTCTGTCAGTATCAGTAGTTGTCCTGGTTGTAGAAGATTCCTGAAGGCCATTAGAGCTTTCTGAATGGCTAACATTTCCTTTAAATTGATATGCAGGTGCTTCTGATCCTTTGTCCAAAGGCCCTGCAGACAGTTGCCCTGATAATGGGCTCCCCAAGCATAATCCGAGGCTTCCGTGGTTAGAATCTGAGTGGCAGGAGGCAGACAGAAGGGTTTCCCTTTGTTGTACATGCCCTGGACCACCAAAGGAATTCCTTTTGAAGACAAGGCAGGACGGAGATCAGTATGTCTAAACTGTGGCAATGCATACACTTTTTATGTACCACTGTATTTTCCTCATGTGTAGTCTTGCATATGGTACGAGAAGGATGCAGGAGGCCATTTAACCCAAAGCCTGCAGGAATCTCCTTGCAGATAGCGGAGTTAAAGTTGCCAAGGTTTTGAAAGTTGAAGCCAGCTGTAATTGTTTTTCGGAAGTCAGAAATGCCATCTGGGTTGTGGTGTTTAGAAGAGCACCCAGAAAAGTTATCTGTTGTGAGGGTGTCAAATTTGACTTTTTTATGTTTAGAGAGAATCCCAGGAACTTGAGAAGGTTCTGTACAAATTCTAGATGCTGGAGTAAGACATCCTTGCTGTCTGCCTGAATTAGACAATCGTCCAGATAAGGGTATATTTGAATTCCCTTGAGTCTGCAGTAAGCTGCTACTGGAGCCAGGCATTTGGTGAAGACCCTGGGCGCAGTAGACAATCCAAAGGGCAGCGCAGAGAATTGAAAGTGCCTCGATCCGGCCTTGAACCCGAGGTATCTTCTGCGTTCCAGCCTGATGGGAATGTGTAAATATGCCTCCTTTAAATCCATAGTTACCATCCATGCATTTTTGGACAGCATTGGAAGTAGCTGCTGTAGAGTAAGCATCTTGAATTTTGGAATCTCTAGAAAGGTGTTCAAGACCGACAGATCCAGAATGGGTCTCCATGAGTTTTGCTTCCTGGGGACTAGAAAGAGCCTTGAGTAAAAACCTTGTCCCATCTCTGAAAGTGGAACTAGTTCTATGGCTTTCATAGCCAAAAGAGCTTCCACCTGGTTTAAGGCCTCTGTCCATTGATGTTTTGGAAGGTCTGGCCATCCACTTGGCCTTGGCAAGGTATGAAAATGGAATTTGTAACCTCTTGAAACCACGTCCAGAACCCACTTGTCTTGGGTTATATGAGTCCAATTTTGATAAAAAAGAGAGACTTTTCCTCCGAGAGGGGCTTCCAGGCAAGAAGTTCCTGCAGCCTAACAGATGGAGTCATTGAGTCTGTTTCCTATGAGTTTGTGACCTGTCCTCTCCTCCCCTAGGAGTGGAAGCAGTCCACTGTCTTGGTCTATAAGAAGCTTGTGTTTGAGGCCTTCCTCGGGAGTGTCTATATCTACCCCTCTGAGGCCTGTCTAAATTGGGAAAGGACCAATTTTTTGAAGGCCAATTCCTGCTAAATCGGGGTGGCTGTACTTGTAAGAAATCTTTAACTGTTTGCATGGATTTCATCTTGTCCTCCATCTTTTTAATCACCTCTTCAGCTTTTGATCCAAACAAAACATTATGCTGAACAGGAGCATCCAATAATTTAGCTTTTACTTGTTCTGGCAAATTTTGTTCCTTTAGCCATGCATGCCTTCTAATAACTGTGCCGGAGGCAGCAGCCCTACAAGAAGCCTCCAAGGCATCAAATCCACAGTGTAAACCATGCTTCCCAACTTGTTCAGTGGCATGCAATAAGTCATGTAATTCCTTATCATCTGCACATGCAGAAATGGAAGTTAGCTTTTGTTTTAAAACAGACAAGAGAAATTGCTGGTATTTCAGCATATGAGTATATGAGAATATAAGTATAAGAGTATATGAGAATATAAGTACCTTTATCTGCACTTTTTTTTCTTCAAAAAAATACAGTATTTAAATTGATTTTAACTGTGTGGAAGGAATATTAACTGAACTGGAAGTTTTGACTCTGCTCTTCAGTTAGTCCCACCCACCCTCTCTGTTTTTGTTTTGGTGTTAATCTTAGTGGCCTTGCAACTGCCCGCCCCTCTTGTAAATTTGTGTTTGGATACTCCTTCTGGGCCCATCTCATTTGCTCACTCAACTGAGTGCAGTGAGATCATATTCTGATTTCAGGCACTCCTACTGTGTACAAAGAGAGCATCTGGGAAACAGAAAAAAAATTAAGCTTGTTTCCTGCCTTTCCTGTTAAGTGGTATAGACTATTTGTAGGCTTCTGAGCCTCCAAGCCCTTCTGTGTTGGAGGGAAGCCTTCTAGCTTAGTTTTTTTTCTTATAACTAGCCAGTTTTCTAGTTTCAGCACTCAAATCTGTTTCTTTGATCTCAGCACTTGTTCAGAAAAAAAAAAAAATTTCATCTGCTTTTACTGTACTTGCGTTTCTACCTACTTTTTTTTTTACTTTTGCATCATCTTAAAAGTACTCAATTGTATTTATTACTGCTTAGTGTAACTCATTCTAAGCCTTTTGGTCTAAACACTTGGGCTTCGGACCAGTTGTTTTGCACTGAGAGGGTTTGTGGTCTGCACTGTAGTGGTAGAACAGGTAGCTTACATCCTTCTAGGTTGGGAACTGCTGATTGAGGGCTCAGTGTCTGTTATTCTAAAAGTGTATTAATTCTGGTTTAAGCACTTGGGCTTTCAGGCCAGTTATTTTACATTAAGAGGGTTCGTGGTCTGTACTCTTGTGGGAGGAGAGGCTGGACTCTGCCCTTCTGAGCTGGGAATTTCTGGTTAAAGGCTTATATTGCATGCATATCTGAACTGCTTCTTACTGAAGTTGGTGCGCCTTGTTTGCTGTGGCATAGACTGGATTCGGGCCTGCTGGATCTAGCTTTGTTTGTGTAACTTGAGCACTAATCCAGGCATTCTCTAAACTATTCAATTGTATTTATTACTGCTTGGTAGTAACTTGATTAAAGTGTAGCTATCATTCTAAGTCTTTTGGATTAAGCACTTGGGCTACAGACCAGTTGTTTTACATTAGGAAGGTTTGTGGCATGCACTGTGGTGGCAGGACAGGTAGCTTTCATCCTTCTAAGCTGGGAACTGCTGATTGAGAGCCCAGTGCCCCTTATTCTTAAAGTGTATTAGTTCTGGTTTAAGCACTTGGGCTTCAGGCCAGTTATTTTACATTAAGAAGGTTCGTGGTCAGAACTCTTGTGGGAGAAGAGGCTGGACTCTGCCCTTCTGAGCTGGGAATTTCTGGTTAAAGGTTTATAGTGCCTGAATATTTGAACTGCATCTTACTGAAATTGGTACACCTTGTTTGCTGTAGCATAGACTAGATCCAGGCCTGCTGAATCTAGCTTTGTTTATATGCTTGTTGTTTGCTTGTTATTTCCCTGGAATGCTAATTCCACCTAATACGCGGCTTCTCAGTGCTTCTGTGGATCACTAGTGATATCTGCATTGCTTACTGTACTTATTTCCTTGTTTCACTTGAAAGAAAGTTGCTGTTTGTTGTTTTTGCATTTAAGTTACCTGTAACACACTGCACTTAAGTTACCTGGCACTTGCTCACTAAAGCAATTATACAAGTCAGCACTAAAAATTAAAAGCACTACACCCTCACTCCCCACTGGCCCTTGTTTTCAATTATTAAGGAATTCCCAATATTATTCTAGCATGTCCAAATGTCAGTTGTCAATCTCCTCTCCGGTCCAGCTGGTGAATCTGGGAATCTTGAGGCAATGTTACAACTGCCTCATGTACACAGACAACTCGCTCCTCCTCCCAACAAATTCCAACTCATGTGAGAGATGCAACCATATAGCCAAACTGGAGGCTAAGCTCTCTCAACTCAGTATTGGCATAACCAGTGAGGAGGAGAAGGAAACCACACTCACTACAATTCCAGTCTCACATAGACCTACCAAGACAGCAAACCAAACACATAATCACACAAAAACATACTCGGAGGCTCTAAATAAAGATCTGCCTAAGCAGCAGAGACCTCCAAAGCAGACACCCAAGCAACCGCTACCCCAAAACAAAACACGTGCAACACATATCTCACAAAGCCAGTGTGCCGAACAGTCACAGCCCTTAAGACTAAACAACACACCTGATACACTTGTAATAGGTGATTATCGTCAGGCACACTGATGTCCCGCTCACCAGGCTGATCAAGGAGAGGGTCACGGTGAGCAGCCTGTCGGGCGCTAGGATCCGCCACATAACACAAGCACTCCGGTCACTCCAAGGCAAGTACAAATATGACTCAGTCATTGTCCATGCTGGTGTGAATGACCTGAGACGTACCTCCCTGGACTACATGAAAAGAGACATAAAGGAGCTCTCTGAGCATGTAGCTCAGGCCGGTATGACCCTGACCCTGAGTAGCATCTTACCCTCACCAAGAATGATGCCACAATATGAAGACAAGATGATCAATTTCAACAACTGGCTTAAGTACTGGTGTCATTCAAAGGGGATCCAATGCCTGTCAGCTTGGGATGATATGCTCGACAAGCCACGATGCTTCGCTAGGGATGGCTTGCACCTGTCACCCCTCGGCTTTCGGATATTGGCAAAGGCTCTTGCTACCCCCATAGTGCCTTTTTTAGGCAAGGCTCAAAAGACAAACCCACCTCCATAGGTATCACAAGGGATAAGAAACTAACAGTAATGCTACTCAACGTCAGAAGTCTAAACCTCAAGATGCACGCACTCGAAACTCTCCTTAGCATTGAGAACATAGATATCTGTGCAGTAACAGAAACCTGGTTCAGGGCTCCCGAGAGCACCCCAGCACTACCAGGTTATACCTCATACCATGCTTTTCGGCCCCAAAACTTGGATCGAACCACAAAAGGAGGGGGAGTATCGATATTCATCAAAGATACCTCCAAGTTGGTGGCAAAGCGCGAAGCATCAGAGACTATCCATGTGCAACTAACAGTGGGTAAAACTGCCTTCCAGTTTATAGCCTGCTACAGACCACCCTCCCAAACCCAGGAATCCCACCTCGGCCTTGCTGAGAACACTGGAAAATATGAAGGTCTCTCCAAACACCATTATATTAGGCGACTTCAACTACCCAAACATAGACTGGGAGCATTACTCTAGCTCCAACACCCTAGCCCAAAGATTCCTAGAATTTATAAATTCAAATGCTATGGAACAACTTGTTACCACTCCCACAAGAGGGAAAAACATACTGGACCTGATCATCACCAACATGGGGACTCTATGCTCCACACCAGAAGTGTATCCCTCACTGGTAAGATCAGACCATAAACTAATCTCACTGGATATTCACATCCCGACCCCACCCCCTGCCCAGAAAACCACAGTGAAAAACTTCTCTAAAGCAAATTTCACACTCCTCAAAACCGAGGTGGAATCCTTCAAAGCCCCCGGGCCTGTGGAAAATACGGCCCAGACCGCAGAATCCTTTATAAACGCATTCTATGAACACCTTCAGGAATGCATGGATCATGCGATCCCAAATAAAACCAAGACCCAATCCTCCAAAGGCAGACGCCTTGTCTGGTGGACCCCAGCCATAAACAAACTATACAATAGAAGGAGGAAGCTACTAAATGATAGAGCAAAATCCCAAAAAGGGAAGGCATCACTGATCAGTATTAGCAAAAAACTACGGGCACTCATAAAATTGTCTAAGGCCAGCTTCGAGAGAAAAATTGCACAGGACACTAAGGATAATCACAAGGCTTTCTTTAGTTATGTTAGGAACCTGGGTGGTAATTCCCAGATATGCTCAGAATTAGTCCAAAATGACAAAAAATACACTAAACCCACAGACATTGCCAATATCCTAGCTGACAGGTTCAGCGCAAACTTCTCCCCCCCCTCCCCACCAAAAGGGCAAATATCTATCCCAGCAGAGTGCTGCCCCCCTGACATCTCAGATGCTCAGGTAAGAGCAGCCCTCTCCAAAGCAAAAAACACAGCATCAATGGGACCAGACGGTGTCCCGGGCTGCGTCCTACATGAACTCCAAGAAGAGCTAAACCCAAACATAAAACTACTGTTCAATCTCAGCCTTACTACAGGATATGTGCCCAAAGAGTGGCGTACAGCAACAGTGGTCCCTCTCCATAAAGGTGGTGCCTCAACGGATCCTGGAAACCATCGCCCCATAATCCTGACTAGCTTGGTCTGCAAAGCTATGGAAAGGATCACCATGGACCTCATAAATAAAGATATTGGGGCCTACAGACACTGGATCCTACCCAGTTCGGCTTTGTTAAGGGCAGATCCTGCCTCTTAAACCTGGTTTATTTCTTTGAAACAGTCACCAAGGCCATTGATGAGGGGAAGGTGGCGCACACAGCCTACCTGGACCTCGCAAAAGCCTTCGATACAATACCCCACTCGGGCATTATAGATAAGCTCACCAGCTTAAATATAAACCCCTATGTCACTAGATGGATTGCAAACTGGCTCAAGGACAGAACCCACATGGTTAGAATAGCTGGAGCCATGTCAGACTCCAAACCAGTTACAAGTGGTGTCCCACAAGGCTCAGTCCTGGGACCTCTCTTGTTCGGTATATATTTCTCGGAGGTACAGGCCAACACGGAAGGACTGTGGCTGACCAAGTTCGCAGATGACTGCAAACTGGGCGCCATAATCGACACTCCAGCCGACACAAGCATCCTCCAAAAGGGCCTCATAGAAACAGACAACTGGTGCCAGAGCCATGGCCTCAAGCTAAATGCCAAAAAGTGTATAGTCATCCCCTTTGGCAAAAACAAAGTGCCCACAAATTAATCCATTAAGTACAGAAGAAGTAATTAGGGACCTGGGGACCCAAGTTGATAGCAATCTCTCATTTGACAACCACGTGGCTAAAGTGGTTAGAAAAACATTTTATATCGCCCACCTAATCATGAAGGGATTCACATCTAGATCAGGGGAGGTCATCGTGCCTCTTTACTCATCCCTCATCAGGCCCATAATTGAGTACAATGCCCCTTTTGGGATGTACCTTACCAGACACCTGCAGCAACTGGAAAGACCCCAAAAGTACCTCACCAAGAGGATCAAAGGGCTCAAACAGATGCCATATGCTGCCCGGTTAAAGAAACTCCAGCTCTACTCAGTGGCATACCGCCTGTTCAGAGGCGATCTGTGCCTGACGTATAAAGCCATGTCCAACCCGGAATTAATGGACATGCTGCACCTCAGAAAATCCAAATCCTATCGAGCCACGCGCTCGAGAGACTTGAACCTCAGCACTGAAATAAATAGGACATGCTGGAGGGACAGATTCATAACCCAGAGGCTCCCTTCACTCTGGAATAAAATCCCAGTCCAGGTTAGGCAGAGTCCCTCATTGACTCTATTCAAGAGGAATCTTGATGAGTGGATGGGAGATCGTAGGTTTACCCCGGGTATCACTTCTGTGTCACTGTTAGACAGAGGCAGAGTATACTAACCTCGAAAAAGGGCATAGCAAATCAAATTTAAAATGGGTGGCAAAAGCCAAACACATTCTGGCTAGGCTTATAAATGCCCTAGGGCAGATAGCCTAGTATGAACCTATGAAACTGACAGTTTAAAGCCCTATTGGATAAAGTAGCAGAAGTGTACACTTTTTTGCCCCATCTTTCTAAAGATCTAGAATCCTTTTCAGTGGGAATGAGGTTTTTGGCAGAAGCGGCCTTAACTCCCTTAGGACCCTGAGAAATGGTTTCAGGGTCAGCACTAGGGTTCTTGTATAAAAACTGGTGGGAATCAGGAACCCTGTAATATCTATCAGGCTTAACAGGAGCAGGAGGAAAAGAGTCAGGGGTTAAGTTAGCCTCCGAAAAAGCATCATCCACAATAGCCAAAACAGGAGGAATAGCCAGGGGTCTATGTTGGGGGAGAAGAAGAAAATCCCTTAGTCTTTTCTTAGATTCCGAATACTCCTGTCCTTCTCAGTGGGAAATGTTCTCTCATTTCATGCAAAGTTTCCCCAAAAGAGAAATCCTCAGGGGGAGAAGCTGAAGGAATGGATTCCTCAGCATCAGAATCCTCATAAGGAGGGAAAGAATATTCCTGGTCAGAAGAAGAAACTGAAGAAACAGAAGCCTGATCAGAGGAATCATAATAAACTTCCTGCCTTGGCCTTTTATCTGGAGGGGGATGTGAAACCCTAATCATAGTAAGTAAATCGTCAGCCATCTTGAGTAACTGTTTCTGTGACTTAGGAGCCGGTTCAGAAGAGGCCTGTGTTGCAGTCTTTGATTTAGAAGGCGTCTTTGCCTTTGTCTTTGGCTTTGCCTTTATTAGAAGCTGAGAAGGCCTGAAAACCCCTTCGGAAGCTGGCACCTGCACAGCGGCTCCTGACCCATCTGAAGGAGCATTATCCGAAGGTCCTGCAATAGAAATATTCAAAGGCCTAGTTGGCTCCTCATGAGAGTCCGTTTCGGCCATCGGTTCTGAAATGGCCGACGACAGGGGCTGCAAAAGCGCCTCACTGACGACGGCTGAACCTGAAGATGGCTCCGCTTGTGCGATATCGCCAGATTTGGACCTCGGAGGCCTGTCTTTATCCTTGCGACGTTTGTGAACTCCGGTAGCCGGAACCGTATCCGACGACATTTTGTAGTTAAAACGCCTACCGAAGTAATGAAAAGCAAAATCGTTCCTTCGTTTAATTGTACGTTGATTGAATCTAGCACAAAACCGACAACTAGCTACGTCGTGGTCAGGGCCTAAGCATGGAATACAGTAAGAATGAAAATCCTTATGAGGTATTTGCTTCCCACATGAAATACAATTATTAACTTTTTCTGACATTGGACTGGAGCAAGAAAAAGTTTCCCCAACGGGGTACTTAGCTTTGAGTGGAGAAGAAAGTCTTCGGACTGAAGTTTTTCAGAAAAAAATCGTCAGGAGTCAGCCGACCGGCACTTGCGAACTGCTATCACCGCACGGCAAGAAAGACTGGAGAAGATGGCGTCGGCCGTCAGCTTTGTACTCGTGGTGCTCTGACGTCAGGGAGCATGGTTGAACAGCCGACGCCGGACCCAGACTTTGGGATTCTGGCCGACCGAGGACTGCCTGCCGGCAGGGGAAGAACCCTACAGTCATGATTGCAACAGTGAAACACGATGAACATCTGAGGAGTGGCCCCTATCCTACATGGGGTAATGCCCTTGGTGGATGTTACGACATTCAAAAGCTCCAAAGAGGTACTTGTACAGTTGGCATTTTATTTATTACTCTGGAACCAAATTTCTTAGCCATTTTGTAGCCTTCTTCCTGCACCTCTTTTCAACTTCCATACGCTCTTGTCTATTTCCTACTTTTCTGCCTAACCTTCCTGTTACCATATTCAGCACCCTCCCTCCCTGTTACCATATTCAGCATCCTCCCTCCCTGTAACCATATTCAGCACCCCCCCTCCCTGTAACCATATTCAGCACCCTCCCTCCCTGTAACCATATTCAGCACCCTCCCTCCCTGTTACCATATTCAGCACCCTCCTTCTCCCTGTTACCATATTCAGCACCCTCCCTCCCTGTTACCATATTCAGCACCTTCCCTTCCTGTTACCATATTCAGCACCCTCCCTTCCTGTTACCATATTCAGCACCTTCCCTTCCTGTTACCATATTCAGCACCCTCCCTTCCCATTGTCATACCCTTCCTTTTCACTTTAACACACATCCAAAGCTTTAAGCAGCTGTCTCCTTCTTAGGTTCTCTATCTTTTTTTTCTCCTTTTTTGAAATCCTTCATCAATTAGTGCCTGCAAAATGTGCTTTTTATCTCTAAAATGGTGAGACTGTCAATTCTCACAAGTCTTACCAGGCTTAGAAAAATAGCTATATACATAAGTGAGCCATGGCATACACTTTTTAAGAAATATTTACTTTGTGCAAAAAAAAAAGTTCCTATAACAATTAAAAATTCCTGGCAGATTTATTTTTTGGCATGCATGATTAGTTAAATTGGCTTTTTTTGTTTTCCTGCAAAAATGAAAGGGATGTCCAGAAACTTGCACTGTCTGGGGTGCATATTTCTGGACATGCACTGTCTGGGGTGGATGAGAAACAAGGCAACACTTCAAAAGTTGGGGAATAATTCCAAAATTCCCAGTTGCACTCCTGAGAAGCCTGCTCACATTTACTATTGCAATGTTGAGCTATTCCATCAGACATATTCGTAAACCCATAGTCTTCTTCCATCCCCTTCATCTGGTAGCACTCAGCTCACGCTCATCCTCCATGCTTTCCCTTTTTCTCCTCACTACTTAATACAACATGCATTTCTTACCTCTGCTCCACTCTCATCCTTTTTCTTTGCCTTCTCAATGATGCATTTTAAGCTATACTGCCATGTACGCCATCTCTTCTGCTCTAGACCTTTCAATGATGCATCTTAAGCTATACTGCCATGTACGCCATCTCTTCTGCTCTAGACTTTTCAATGATGCATCTTAAGCTATACTGCCATGTTTGCCATCTCTTCTGCTCTAGACCTTTCAATGATGCATCTTAAGCTATACTGCCATGTTTGCCATCTCTTCTGCTCTAGACCTTTCAATGATGCATCTTAAGCTATACTGCCATGTTTGCCCATCTCTTCTGCTCTAGACCTCTCAATGATGCATCTTAAGCTATACTGCCATGTTTGCTATCTCTTCTGCTCTAGACCTTTCAATGATGCATCTTAAGCTATACTGCCATGTTTGCCATCTCTTCTGCTCTAGACCTTTCAATGATGCATCTTAAGCTATACTGCCATGTTTGCCATCTCTTCTGCTCTAGACCTTTCAATGATGCATCTTAAGCTATACTGCCATGTTTGCCCATCTCTTCTGCTCTAGACCTCTCAATGATGCATCTTAAGCTATACTGCCATGTTTGCTATCTCTTCTGCTCTAGACCTTTCAATGATGCATCTTAAGCTATACTGCCGTTTGCCATCTCTTCTGCTCTAGACCTTTCAATGATGCATCTTAAGCTATACTGTCATGTTTGCCATCTCTTCTGCTCTAGACCTTTCAATGATGCATCTTAAGCTATACTGCCATGTTTGCCATCTCTTCTGCTCTAGACCTTTCAATGCTGCATCTTAAGCTATAATGCCATGTTTGCCATCTCTTCTGCTCTAGACCTTTCAATGATGCATCTTAAGCTATACCCTTCTGCTCTAGACCTTTCAGTGATGCATCTTAAGCTATACTGCCATGTTTGCCATCTCTTCTGCTCTAGACCTTTCAGTGATGCATCTTAAGCTATACTGCCATGTTTGCCATCTCTTCTGCTCTAGACCTTTCAATGATGCATCTTAAGCTATACTGCCATGTTTGCCATCTCTTCTGCTCTAGACCTTTCAATGATGCATCTTAAGCTATACTGCCATGTTTGCCATCTCTTCTGCTCTAGACCTTTCAATGATGCATCTTAAGCTATACTGCCGTTTGCCATCTCTTCTGCTCTAGACCTTTCAATGATGCAGCTTAAGCTATACTGCCGTTTGCCATCTCTTATGCTCTAGACCTTTCAATGATGCATCTTAAGCTATACTGCCATGTTTGCCATCTCTTATGCTCTAGACCTTTCAATGATGCATCTTAAGCTATACTGCCATGTTTGCCATCTCTTCTGCTCTAGACCTTTCAATGATGCATCTTAAGCTATACTGCCATGTTTGCCATCTCTTCTGCTCTAGAACTTTCAATGATGCATCTTAAGCTATACTGCCATGTATGCCATCTCTTCTGCTCTAGACCTTTCAATGATGCATCTTAAGCTATACTGCCATGTTTGCCATCTCTTCTGCTCTAGACCTTTCAATGATACATTTTAAGCTATACTGCCATGTTTGCTATCTCTTCTGCTCTAGACCTTTCAATGATACATTTTAAGCTATACTGCCATGTTTCCCATCTCTTCTGCTCTAGACCTTTCAATGATGCATCTTAAGCTATACTGCCATGTTCGCCATCTCTTCTGCTCTAGACCTTTCAATGATGCATCTTAAGCTATACTGCCATGTTCGCCATCTCTTCTGCTCTAGACCTTTCAATGATGCATCTTAAGCTATACTGCCATGTACGCCATCTCTTCTGCTCTAGACCTTTCAATGATGCATCTTAAGCTATACTGCCATGTTTGCCATCTCTTCTGCTCTAGACCTTTCAATGATGCATCTTAAGCTAAACTGCCATGTTTGCCATCTCTTCTGCTCTAGACCTTTCAATGATGCATCTTAAGCTATACTGCCATGTTTGCCATCTCTTCTGCTCTAGACCTTTCAATGATGCATCTTAAGCTATACTGCCATGTTTGCCATCTCTTCTGCTCTAGACCTTTCAATGATGCATCTTAAGCTATACTGCCATGTATGCCATCTCTTCTGCTCTAGACCTTTCAATGATGCATCTTAAGCTATACTGCCATGTTTGCCATCTCTTCTGCTCTAGACCTTTCAATGATGCATCTTAAGCTATACTGCCATGTACGCCATCTCTTCTGCTCTAGACCTTTCAATGATACATCTTAAGCTATACTGCCATGTCTGCCATCTCTTCTGCTCTAGACCTTTCAATGATGCATCTTAAGCTATACTGCCATGTTTGCCATCTCTTCTGCTCTAGACCTTTCAGTGATGCATTTTAAGCTATACTGCCATGTTTGCCATCTCTTCTGCTCTAGACCTTTCAATGATGCATTTTAAGCTATACTGCCTTGTACGTCATCTCTTCTGCTCTAGACCTTTCAATGATGCATTTTAAGCTATACTGCCATGTTTGCCATCTGTTCTGTTCTAGACCTTTGAATGATGCATCTTAAGCTATACTGCCATGTACGCCATCTCTTCTGCTCTACGCCTTTTAAACAATTTGTTGTCAGGTCCTTTTAAATCTCACTCTTTTTCCACACAAACATTCTGTTGCTCAAGAATGTATGCATTTTCACTACAACATATGCTTATACTCTCATTTTCGGCCCCTCTGGCTAAAATAATATAGAAGATAATATTCTACATGCTCTTTATAAACCAGATTTAAAATTGTGGTTAAGCTTATAATCACAAAGAAGTGAATGCCAAGAGTACTGTTACCATATGTACCACTTGATCCACAGCTGGCAGGGGTTCAGCAAGAACATCAATGTTGTCACCAGTGCATCCCACTCCTGGGCAGGAGTACGATCCTTTTGTGTAGGGATCATTGTGCCATTTGGTTCTCAGAACCTTTTTTGGTGAAGAACAAGGATGGTTACCTGCACAAAAGCAAACCAGTCATTCATCAGTATCAAATGTTTGTAATTCACACAATAATAATGCCAGGTATGGAGATCACTGAACTGCATGTGCAGAAATAACTTCAGCTTTTATTTATAACCTGAAAAATAACTAGGTCAAAAAGCAATTTTATGTATTCAAGAGTAAAAGCAATCACTACAAGCATAGAAAAATACAAGGAGACATGCACTAAAAGTTATCATTAACATAGAATTAAGCAAACCAAATTTTTCTCCTAACCATTTGTTTAACAGAAACATTTGAAAAAAAAGCTGCTAAACATTTTGTATTCTAGCAACTAGAAAAGCCATTACTTATTAATCATAAAAGTCCTAGGTCAGAAACCCATTTTCAGTGGAGGCCTGGGAAGAAAAGCTCCACACAAAGTAGACATTTTGACAATTAACAGTAGTGTGTGCATGTTACACGGTATTACGGAAAACTAAATTCTAACTCCGAGATCGCACTACAGTGGGGAAAGGAACCATTTCCCGATTCCCACTATAGTGCAATCCGCCCCACAATGTCGAATGTGCAATGAGCGAATGTCACTGTGCATTCGCTCATTGCACATTCAAACCTTTTTTCTTTCGGTGTTAGCAAAATTTGCAAACAGCCTTTCGAACACTTGCCGTTCGCCCAACTGTGTATCGCCTTTATAACGTTAAACCGTTTAAAAGACATTGTTTTCTTAATGGCTTTGTAGAGGAATAAGTGATCTAACCTAATTACTCTGCCACTTTTAGTAGCCTTCAGGAAATAATGGTTGAGGAGACAAATGCAGAAAAGAAAGGCAAACAGAAATAAATTCAGTCATAAAACAAATGGAATTATTATTAAGTGATACTTTTTCTGTATGTGACATGTTTACCACTGGATTACAGGAAAGGAAAACTTATTGTTGGAAAAAATGTGACATTTTAGTGGACGTTCTTTTTAATTTAACCACTTCAATTTAAAACTATGCAACAACACAAGTCCTGAACTAAGATACAGTGATTTTTAACCTGGAAAGCTGCCAACTCCACAACAAGGCCATTAATTCTCAAAACAATATTATTAGCATACAATGAAGGTAATTATTACAGATAAAAGCCACATACAATACTGAATTTCTAAAATATTTAGCAACTACTTAAGTCAATCAAATCAATAATTGTTCTACAAATTGTAATAACTGCAATATAATAAAATTATAAATAACAAAACAATGTGGAAATAGGCAAGAGAGTTCAATAAAAGTAACACATTCAAATATTAAACTACAAACATGAAAGACCAACTGTAAATAAATCCTTAAGCAACAGCATTAAAGAACTGAAATAAAAAATAACAAGCAAAAGACAGCTTGCCCAAATTAAAAAAACCCTGCTTGGAAAAATCCTAATAAATTTTACATATTTATTTTGTTTACTTCAATTCCCATCTGCTGGATACTCTTTACACACCTTCAAAGATCAATAATCCAAACCAGCTGCTCAGATAGCATACAATGCTTTTCTCTAGTTATTAACAAATCTTTCCATTTAAAGGCACCAAGTTCTACAGGCACTAGTAAGCTCAAAATGTATAAGGCTGCAGTTCACAGATTAAACGCATGCTCACCTTGTTGGTGGTCCTCAATCTGTATACCCTAAATGTTTGATAATAGCAGTTTACAGATTAAACACATGCTTAGTTGGTGTTCCTCAATCTGTATACCCTAAATGTTTGATAATATAACACAGCACATAAATGCAACAAAACATGGTCACATTATGAGCAAAATGTGACTTTACACTGTAAAAACAACATATCCTTTTAAGAGTCTAAAACATATTCAGTAATGAAACACTGACATGACTATGAGGTGTATATTTTTGGGTAAAAGTCCAGAAAGCAGAAAGGGTACAACACTGTATTCACTAAATTATATATGCTTTCAAAATTCTCACGTTCTTCAATGATGTGACATCCATATTTTATCATTTTTGTGGCTACTACTTCATGGATGTGATTTCACGAAGCAAATATAAAAGTTTAACTGTGTGAGTTGGTCACCATGAAAAATCTATACATAACTAAGGTGCATGTAGTGCGTGCAGTTATTTCTCAGTAGATATGTAACAAAATTCTCAGAGTGTGCTGTTTCTTCAGTTATTACTTCCTGTCACAGAAGTCTTTTTTTTTTTCCATAAAAGGGTTTGAGTTTTCTAGACAGTCACTTGACACAGACAGGGAAGTTGATCTAGCAGGAAGTGAAAGAATAAGGACTAGACGAGCATCTACCAATGATGATTTATAACCGGTAGATTTCTGGATTACTAGCAAGCAATGTGATCATTTATGCCAAAGAATGTCTACTGAATTAAGAATGCCTGTTAAATTAAGTCTTTTTGTTTGTGCTGTCAGACTTGAATAACTGGGAGTTGTACAGAAACTGGCAGAAAAGCGTATGTGTGTGATGCACGTTAGATTTGAATAGTCAGGAATTGTATGGGAACCTGAAGAAATTTTATCAAAAACACTAAATGAAAGGGAGATGGCCTGTTTCAAAGGGCACACTGACCTCATGCTTTGTATAGTCATGTCTCTGATTTTGTTCAACTGATAAATTTCCAAAGTTAGACTCATCCAGTTTAAATAATATTTTAGCTATATTTAGGTGTGGAGCCAACAAGTCTTCTACCTCTCCCTGATGCTGTCTGTACATTTTTTATTTGAATTTCCATGTAGAAAAGATGTATGCTCTCCGTGTATTTATCAATTAGTGTACTTTGCAGAATTTTAAGTATAAAATATTTGCTTATTCAATTATAAAAGCTTGAGGCAGGTTGATTACTAAAGAGCAGATTGAAAATTATTTAAAAATAATGACAAAACAGAACTTTTGTTATATGTCCTTTTAGGAGGTACACCATTTCACTAGAGCTGCCATAAACTAACATGGTAAAACTGGCTTGTCCTGGAACTGTGACCTTGGAGTGCCAGACAGCTCTGGCTGTTGGCAAAAATGTGCCATACAAGTAGGAGGGATGGTGGCAATGGGGCAGTCTTACTAACTCCTCTGGAAAATCATTCCATCTTTATGACTGTGACTTACTAAAACCCAAGATTCAGCTACTGTTGATAGGAATACTGAATAGCACTTAGTTCAAAGTGGAGAAGATGGGAGTCATGGGAAGCCAGTGATAACAACTTTCATCTGTATCTGTTTAGTGGGAGGCTTATCTCACTGTGGTACTGGTCATAGCCCAGGGTAGCATAAAAATTTGCCATAAGCTCTTACATCTGAAATTCTGACACTTACAGTAACCGTATAAGATTGAGTCATCCTTTTCCTAACAGCCTCTATATTACTAAGTCATTTCCTACCCCTGATTTGCTCCAATAGTTGTAAATTGCTCAGAGCAGCAGAGCTACAGCTGACAATCACATTAGTTTAATTTAGTAACTGTGATGAAATTAAGGACATACAAGGCAAATATGATTGCCTGCTATTAGCTATCTGAATATATTATATAAACATTTGTTTACTGAACTGGTAAGCTAAGAAATGAAAGATATCCCAAAAGTACAACCAAACAGGAGTATAACTTCTAAGAAACAAGGAAACTTGGTTTATTTGTCGACAAAGTATTTCCCTTTTCTTTATGGCTATGCAACCTTAAAGTTAGTATTCCCCTAAACAAAGACCACAACTACATTAAACAAACCACTCGTGTGTCAAGCTGCCAAAGTGAGTTATCAAAATGTCAAAAAGTAAATGATAAAACAAAAACACGTTATGAACCAAAGTACTCAAAAAAGACGAAAAAGGAATTCCACAGGTGTACACATGCTCCGTGTTAAAAACTCTGCTTTACTAAGAGACAAATACTGCAAATACAACTACGACTAAGCGCTTTCACCTCAAAAGGCATCATCAGAGTCGTATAGCCACATTAAAGCACACTCTAAATACTACAAACCATTTCCTCTTCCCTAACAGAATCAAAAAATTAACTCATGCAATGCCTGTCAACATCTAGTCTTGTGTAAAATAGTTTCACATAAATCAATAACATCAACACCAAGCCTAACGTAACATTTAAAATAAAAAAATATATACTGTAAACAATATAGAAAAAATATTACTTTCAAAAACTACGCATATAAAATTCTTGAAATATCAAACTATTGTGTTGTGATTCAATCATGTACTATTAATTAACTTGTAATAAACAATGCTTCTGTAGATTTCAACTTACAGTGCAACCAGTCCATTGAAACAAAGTGTCAATGGGTCACATAGATTTTTGATGTTCATTTGAATTCAAGTATGTTAAACAACGCATTGTCCGAATCAATACAGAACGCAAACAGACACACTGCAGATATTGTAGTTAAGGATGGGTTTACCATCTATAACCTTAGTGATTTGTTGATTAGGGGGACACACTGAGTTATTAAAGACAGGTTTCAATTTCATTCCGGAATACAGGATTGATGTGGCTAGAGTGTTGATAAATTTAAAGATGCATACTAGGAAACTGAATTTGCGTTTATTCTTTTCATCACAATACAGTCATGTGGAAAATGCATTAGAACCTTTGAAATGTAGTAGTAACTTCACCCCCCCCCCCGTAATCCATCGGTCAATGTCTTAGAAAATTTGTTTGAGAATGAAATAAGGAAAATGTGTGATATCAAGATTAATTTTGTGGATAATCTGACAAGTGATGAAAGGGTAGTCTTAAGAGAATTTGATAAAAACAAGGACTACCAATTTATGAAACCTGACAAGGGGGAGCGGGATGGTAATTATGTCACGTCTAGATTATGCAGGAAAGATGTACGATGTCTTGAATGATTCAACTGCATGTGAAAGAGTTTCAAAAAGTGAAGTTAACAAGGCATATGCCAAAATTTATATTTTTCTGCAGGATGCATTTTTTGAGGGGCTTATTACCAAAGTCGAATTTGATTATTTGACTAATGGTACTCCTGTTAGTCCATCTATTTTTGGCATCCCCAAGTCCCATAAGGATCCTTTAAATCCCTCTTTTAGACCTATAGTTGCTGCCAGAGGTTCTAAGACTGAGCCCCTGGGGTAGCATATGTAGATTACTACTCGAATGGGGATCTTGCAAGTTTGCCCACAGGTTCTTAAGGACTCCTGGCATTGTTTAGAAATGCTTTGGGGGGGTTGACTTAGTAGGGACTTTATGTTCCTTACAACTGATGTGATCAATTTATTTTCGGTCATACCCCATCAGGAAGGCTTAGAACTATACCATGACAGAATGATTAAATGGACATTTGTTGTCGGATGACAAAATCAACTTTTTGGTGAACTTTATGGAAATTATTTTGAAAAATAATTTTTTTGTATTTTGAAGGGGAACCGTTTCATCAAACTACAGGAGTTGCCATGGGTACCAAATGTGCCCCAGTTTTCGAGAATTTAGTGTTGACAGAGTGGGAAAAACAATTTGTGTTTACCTCACCATTTTGGTCCAAGATAATTTTATTTTTGAGATTCTTGGACGACATTTATTTACTTTTGGTACTTACGTATTATCGCAACCACATTTTCCCGGTTGCGAAATTCATATGCTGAAATCAAAATGAATGTAGGAAACACTGTAAGGTGTTATTCAAAGCTGCTATTGCTGAACAATAGGTTTGGATTACCTTCAGGAAGAGAAAAAATTGAAAAACTCCTCTTCCTATTTTGCACGCCTGAATCGTCATGGCTGCTCTGTTACTGATGAACGGATTATTTTCATTCTGTGGAAGGAATCCTTCTGAGAAGGAACACACAGACACAGGAATGATGGTTTAAGTAAATGATTTATTTTTCACAGTTTGTAAACATACTTCAAAATAAACATTTCAGGGATAAAGTTGCAGTAAGTAATGCGGACAGGCAGTTGTCAGAAATTGCAGTCAGGAGTGCTCCAAACAGTGTTTTTGCCGGTCAAGCTGGGTTTCTCACGACACGCTGCCAGTCTACTGCATACATAAAAAGCGACACTAAGTTTCTCCTGTTTTATTGATATCCCTGCATAAAGCAGCCTTCATTGTGAAAGAAAACACATTGCATGACATTTTTAAAACATTTAATGGCCAGATTTCATTAGCGGGAAGCAACCAGTATTACCGTGAAAATGTGGTTGCGATAATACGTAAGTACCTTATTTTTTTTATTTTATTTTGCATTTCTTTACCAGGTAGTGTCCGACTGGGCTTTGCAGCCCATTTTCAGTGGAGAACCGGGGGAAAAGCTCCATTAATGTATAATACAATATAGGACGTTTGATTAGCACCAAAACAGTTACATAACAAAACAGAGAATCAACAGGGTAGTACATCCTTAGGAAACTATAGAGTACAGAGTTATAAGAAATGTAAAGGATCATTTGTTAAGTTCCATATTAATATAGGCGGTGAACAGTAAGGAGAGGATTCAGGCAGAAAGGAGGGGAGAATATAGAGAGCCTAGGAGGTAAAGAGGTAGTGAGAGGGGGAAGAGAGGTAGTGGGTAAAGGCAGAGAATAGGGAGGAAAAGTATTTTTGGAAGAGAGAGAGGGATAAGTAACACGTGAAAGGTGGTAAAGGAAATTATACAGGAGAGCAATATGGGCATAACCAGTTGTTATTGAGGTGTTCTTTTAGCCTACATTTGAAATCAGAAGAGGATGGGGTACTTTGTAAGATTAAATGGAGGGAATTCCAGTACTTAGCAATTCTGTTTGAATAGATGGAGTCCCCGTGGGAGTTTCGGGACTGAGTAACTTTGAGCAGTGGTCTGCTGGAGGATCTGAGGGCTCTGACACAAGTGTGAGGCTGGACAAGGCAGGAGATGGCTGGGCAGGTGAAAGGGTTTTGAATAATTTTGTGGGTGAGGACAAGTTGATTTAAAGTTAAGAGGTGAGGCAGTTCTAGCCAGTTCAATTGTTTTAGAGCAGTGCAGTGATGAGCTTTATGAGGGAGATTGGTTGCAAACTTAGCTATTTTGTTGTAGCAGGATTCTAGGTTTTGAAGGTCATTTTTACATACTTTGGTGAAAATATGTGAGTAGTGTAGACAGAAGCTGAGATCTCGCTGTGGCTAGTCTTGCTTGAGGTGTTAACTATAGTTTTGCTCTGTAGAAAGCACAGAATTTTGCATGGACTTTTTTGACTGTTTGGGATGTATGAATGTCAAATTTTAGGTGGTTGTGTATGATAACTCCTAGCAGTTTGCCCTGGTTAGTAGGTTGAATTGTTGTGCCATTTGTGGATAGAATAGGGATGGGGGGAAGAGGTGTTCTTTTTAGCTTTATTTGTAAACTTTTTTATCGTAGTCTTCTTAGAGTTGAGAATGAGTTGATGGCTAATAAGAATGGATTCTGTTTCCTGGAATGCTTTTTGTCTCTTTTCCTGTAGTTCTAGGGGGGATGGGGCAGATACGATGAGAGTAGTGTCTTCAGCGTACTGTATTACAGTGGCTAATTTGGGAGCTGATATGAGGTCATTTGTAAAAATTATAAACAGAAGGGGGCCCAGAATGGACCCTTTGGGAACACCTGTGTTGACAGATAGTAAAGTAGAGAAGTTTTGGTCCCATTTGGTGGCCTGTTGTCAGTTTGATAGGTAACTGTGGAACCAAGAAAGGGTTGATTGACTGAGGTTGAAAGTGTCAAGTTTGTTTAGGAGAAATTGGTGGGATTATGGTGTCATAAGCCTTTGAAATATCTAGGAATACAGCAGAGACAAACTCACCATTGTTCATAAGATGGTGAATGGCATTTGGGAAAGCAATATGGGCAGTGTTAGCACTGTGTTTGGGGCGGAAACCATGCTATGTGTTAGCTAGAAGGTTATTTGATGTAAGGTGTTCTAGGAGTTGTTGATGAATACATTTTTCAAGGATTTTGGCTATGGGTGGGAGTTTTGCTATAGGGTGGAAATTTGCAATCTCTGTGGAGGGGCCACCCTTGTGGAGAGGGGTGATGTGGGCTATTTTCTAGAGGATGGACACATTGTTCAGATATAGACCGACTAATTAGTATTGAGATAGGGTAGGCAATAGATGGGGCTGTGATTTTTAGGAATTTGTTTGGCAACTGGTCAGCAGCATAGCTACAAAGTTTTAGCTTGCTTAGAAGATTTTTTTTATAAAGGATGTCTGAATAGGTTTAAAAGAGAGGGAGTCTGATGAAGTCGATGCAGGGGAGGGGGGTAGTGAGTGGAAAGTTTTGCTGGCATTGTAGCAGGCTGGAGATAGAGTTTATGAAGTAAGAGTTGATCTGAGAGGCTAGCGGTTCAGAGGTATTTGAAGTGGAAGGAGAGGAGGTGGGGGGGTCTGCCAGGGTTGAGGAGGAGGTTTCTATTCTGCCAGAATTTTTGAGGGTTTTGTAGGTGTTTTAGCTGGGAGAACTGAAAGTAATATTTTTTGTCCTGGTTGATTTTTTGCCTTAGCTTGATTTCTAAGTTGCTGGTAATGTATAAGCATAGATTTGTCTTTGGAGGATAGGTAGACGGCTCTTGCTTTGTCCCTTTGTTTAATTAGTAGTTTTGTTCTGGGGGGTAGCCATGACAGTTGTTTTGCTTTGGTGCAAATTTTTCTTGTTGGAGCAAGGCTATTTAGGATTTCAAGGAAATTGCGGTTAAATAATTCTACTGCACAATCTAGTTGTAGGTATGTTAGTGGTGACCAGTCACAGTTGAGAAGTAGCTGATTAAATAGGGTGGGGGAGAAATGTTTTTTGCTACGTATCTACTGATTTTATGGGGGGGGTTATGATTGATGAGGCAAATGAATTTGTGGCTTATTTAAAATCTGACTACATCTTATTGAAAATGTACACATCAGCTGTATCCCTCCAAGATTCATCACCTTGACATAGAATTAGATAATAGTCAGGGAACCTTGAGATCAACCATCTATAGGAAAAACCTCTATTTAAATACTCTTCTTCAGTTTGATAGTTGCCATCTGGCCCACCAAAAAAGAAGTGTGGTCAAGGGCGAGATGGTTCGGATCTCAAGGTTAATTAGTGACGATATGATGTACCAACAAGAGATGAATACCCTAACTGACATGCTTATAACTAGGGGATATCCAACTAAATTGTTGTATATGACAAGGAATGAGGTGAACAAAGGCAGGACTTCGAAATTTGCACCCATATTAAGGACTAGGGAGACCCCCGCAAATAGTTGTCGGAGAACCATCTTGAAAGACGAAGTGTTTGTAATACCTTACAATCAATCAACACCCCAGTTGATCCCCAAGTTAATCGTTATTTGGGAGACTGTATTAGATGCCGAGTTTAAGGGCAAGCTAGGGCAGAGGCCTACAGTGGTATACAGGAAAGGTAGGAAAATCAAAAAATGGTTGGAACTGGATGATAGATGTCTAAAGGGAAACTACAACTCAAGAATGACTAAATGTGGGGCCTGCAATTGGTGTAAGTATATCAATGATGAGCTATATGTTGAGACTGCAGGCTTCTACAGGAATTTACAGTGCCCTAGAAAGTGCAATTGTAACACCGATTATGGTGGTCTATGTGGCCACCTGTATTTCCTGTCAGGCATTTTATGTGGGTAAAACCACCAGGCGGTTGAGCGACAGGACTGCTGAACACACCAGGGACATCAAAAATAAGAAATCATCTAGCTCACTCTTCCTACATTCAACTGTATGCCCAAATTACAAAAGGTTTTTGTTTTTTTGTAACTGAGAGGTCCTATAGGGATGATAGAGGGCGTGACCCTAAGTTAGACATAGAAATCAAGGAAACTGAATGGCAACTTAGACTGAACGCTAAGGTTCAACCTGGAATTAATGAACACATTTCTATAACTAGTGTGTTAAAGTGCAAGAGGAAATTGTGCAAGGTAATGTGTGTGTGTGTGTGTGTGCGTGTAGATGTGTGTGTGTGTGTCATGAAACAACTATTTTTGGAAGCATTGTTTACTACAAGTTCACTAATGGTACACAACTGAATCACAACACAATAGTTTGATATTTCAAGAATTTCATATGCTTACCTTTTGAAAGTAATATTTTTTCTATATTGTTTACAGTATATATTTTTATTTTAATTTTAAATGTTTCATTAGGCTTGGTTTTGATGTTACTGATTTATGTGAAACTATTTTACACAAGACTAGATGTTGACAGGCATTCCATGAGTTAGTTTTTTGATTCTATTAGGGAAGAGGAAATGGTTTGCAGTATTTAGGGTGTGCTTTAATGTGGATATATGACTATGATGATGCCTTTTGCGGTGAAAGCACTTAGTCGTAGTTTTATTCACAGTATTTGTGCCTTAATATATTAATAAACCAGCTTTTTTAACACAGAAGCAAACAGCGATGGTAAAGCGAGCTTCAATTACCAAAAACCAAGAAAAGGAAAAGAAAAGGAAAAGAAAAAAAAAAAAAAAAAAAAAAAAAAAAAGCTTGCTTGGGAATCCAAATGAAGGACTGAAACCAGATAAACCTCCTTTATTCAAAGCGAGTGCCAAACACAAAAGTACAGTTTTGTACCTACCATAAATGTAGATGTTCGAGGATCCACATTGCTGCAGTCCTAACTATTGGGTAGTCCGCTGTCCAGTCGGCCCGAATACCAGAGTATATGGCTGACGTTGGTCAGGGCGCATTAGACTGACGTCAGTACGTCAGGGTACTAATGCGCATGACCGACGTCATATCCTCAGTCTTTTCTTGCCCCAGATGTCAGAAGACCCTAAAAAGACAAGGCCCAAAATACCTGCACCAAAAATATGTACATTATAGACAAAAATATATACAAAAATATCAGCAGATAACCTCACCTACACAACCACCCCTAAACACAGAGGGGAAGGAGGGAGGGTAAATTGGACTGCAGCAATGTGGATCCTCGAACATCTACATTTATGGTAGGTACAAAACTGTACTATGTTCTTCATTCCACATTGCTGCAGTCCTAACTATTGGGTAGAATCCCAAAGCAGAGGTAAGGGAGGCTGGCAAATCATAAAGAAGCAGGAGCTGACAACATGCCTTGCAAAATAGCTGTGGCAAAACCAGCCCTAGACTTAGAGTAGAGAGGAAGGTGATAATGCTTAGAGAAAGTATGCACTGAACTCCAAGTAGCTGCCTCCAAAATATCCTTAGTTGCCATCCCCCTTAGAAATGCTGTTGAAGTGGCAGTAGCCCTAGTGGAATGAGGCCTAATCCCAGCTGGAATCTCCTTGCCATGATGGGAATAACAAAATGCAATGCAAAACCCAATCCACCTAGAAATAGTTTGTTTTGACACAGGCTTGCCCTGTGAACTCAAAGCAAAAGAAACAAACAACTGCTGAGACTGCCTAAAATCCTTAGTCCTGCTTAAATAATAACGCAATTGCCTGTGTACATCTAAAGTGTGCAAAATCTTTTCCCTTTATTTTGGGGGTCTGCATAAAAAGTAGGCAAATGAATAGTTTGGTTTAAAGCCACACTAGAAACCACCTTAGGCATAAAGGAAGGATTAGTACGTAATGATACCCTATCCTTATGAAAAATCAAAAGGGCTCTACTGCCATAAGGGCCTGCAACTCAGACACCCTTCTTGCAGAAGTAATAGCCAACAGAAAAGCAGTCTTCCATGACAAGTATTTCAATTCAGCAGTAGCCGCAGGCTCAAAAGGTTGTAGAGTAAGTTTTTCCAACACAAAATTGAGATCCCAAGCAGGAGTAGGAGCTCTACGTGGGGGTCTTATATTCTTTGCCCCTCTAAGAAACTGCTTGAACAAAGGATGCGAAAACAATGGTGGGTCACAATCATAGTGAGCTGAAATTGCTGCAGCATGAATCTTAATGGAAGAGAAGGACAAACCTTTGTCCAATAACTCAGTAAGATATTGAAGAGCCACACTCAAATTAGGCTCAGAAATCTCCAAATTCTTTGCTGTACTCCAAAATAAAAACCTCTTCCATTTTTCTGCGTACACTTTCCTTGTACTAGGTCTTCTAGCTTCCATAATCACATTTAAAACTTGTTGAGGAAGTTGAGACCTGCTGTGTTTCAACACAGAATATGCCAGGCTGTTAGATGAAGAGAGTGAAGCTTGACATTGAGCAGATGACCGTCCTTCTGAGATAACAGATGTGGAATCAAAGGTAAAGGCCATGGAGGCTTCCTTACCAGACTCCTTAGTAGTGGGTACCAGTGTTGCCGAGGCCAATCTGGAGCTATTAAAATCATCCTTGGCTTGTCTTGTCTGACCTTTAAGAGCACCTTTGGAAGAAGAGGCAGAGGTGGAAAGGCATACACATGAAGATTTTTCCAACTGAAAGAAAGAGCATCCACTTTCCAAGCTGTGTGATGAAACCCCTTTGTGCAAAACTTTGGCAGCTGGTGGTTTAGTGGAGAAGCGAACAGATCTATGTCTGGAGTTCCCCATGACACTGTCAATTTCTGAAATACATGAAGATCCAGTTTCCACTCGTGGGGATCCATGATTTGTCTGCTTAACACATCTGCTAAGGAGTTCTGTGCTCCGGCAGAAACCTTGCCTGAAGAGTTAGTTGCAAGCTGAGCGCAGTCTCCCATAAAATCATTGCTTGCCTGCATAGAGGATAAGAATGTGTTCCCCTTGTTTGTTGATGTACCACATGACAGTTGTGTTGTCTGTTAGAATCAACACCTGCCCTGGAAGAAGTAACTCCTGAAAGCCATTAATGCAAACTGGACTGCTAACATCTCCTTCATGTTGATATGTAGATGCTGTAGTCTGGCAGGCCACTTGTCTTGTATCCACTTTCCATTTAGATGAGCTCCCCAAGCAATGTCAGAGGCATCTGTCGTTAAAATCTGACTCGCCTCTGGCCGGGTCACAGAGAGTCCCTTGTTTAGGTGACATTCCTGAGCCCACCACAAAATTCTTTTTGAAGGCAAGGTATTATTTGAATGACAGTGTCCAAATCCTGGCAGTGCTGTGTCCATACATTTTTGAGATACCATTGCAGCTTCCTCATATGCAGTTTGGCATTGGGAAGCACCAGAATACAAGATGCCATGAACCCTAATGCTTGAAGGACTGTCCTTGCAGTCAGCACGGACTGATGAGATAGTTGATGGAAGTAAAGGGATAGACTCTTTTGTTTGTCCGGGGTTAAAAAGGCCATCTGGGTTGCTGTATTCAGTCTCACACCCAGAAAGCACATGTCTTGAGAGGGTACTAGACTGGACTTTATTTCGTTCACAGAATACCCTAGGCATCTTAGCACTGCTATAACATATTCCAGATGCTGTAGAAGATCTTCCTTTTCTTGAGCCAGAATCAGGCAATCGTCCAAGTAAGGATAGATTTGAATTCCTTTTAGCCTGAAGTAAGCTATCACTGGAGCCAGAACCTTTGTGAATACTCTGGGCGCAGTAGATAAGCCAAAGGGCAATGCAGAGAACTGATAATGAGAATTTCCAGCTCGAAAACGCAGATACTTCCTGCAACTTAGTCTTATAGGCACATGAAGGTAAGCTTCCTTGAGATCTAAAGTTACCATCCAGTGATCTTTGCCCAGCAGAGGTAAAAGCTGTTGTAACGTCAACATCTTGAACTTGGGAATGTCCAGATAAGTGTTGAGGATAGATAAATCCAAAATTGGTCTCCACGTGTTCCCCTTCTTTGGTACTAGGAACAGGCGAGAATAAAATCCTAGGCCCCTTTCTGATACAGGGACTGGCTGAATGGCCCCTATTTGGAGTAACAGAGAAATTTGCTTGTGAGCCTCTTTCCTTTGCGGAGTAGGAACGTCTGGCATGCCTTTGAAAGGGTGCAATGTATGGAAATAAAACCTGTAACCGTGGTGAATGATATCCAACACCCATCTGTCTTGAGTAATTAAATCCCAATTTTCTTTGTAAAGAGACAGTCTTCCTCCCAAAGGAGCTGCCAGACGAGAATCTACTGGCAGCTGAAAAGGCAGGTCATTGGGTCTGTTTACGAAAGGACTGACCCCTGCCCTCACCAGAAGTCTGAGCAGGTGAACTCCTGTTCTAGGCCTAAAAGAACCTTGAGCTCTGCCCCTACCACGTCTAGACCTACCCCTAGACTGGGAATCATAAGCAGGATATGTCCATCCCTTAGTAGGCCAATTTCTACTAAACTTCGGTGGCTGCACCTGCAAAAAATCTTTAACAGTTTGCATAGACTTAGCTTTGTCCTCCATTTTCTTTAAAACGGCTTCCACAGGCGAACCAAACAACACATCAGACTGTAAAGGAGCATCCAAAATCCTTGTCTTAACATGCTCAGCTAAATTCTGATCCCTCAACCAGGCATGCCTGCGAAGAACAGAACTAGTGGCAGCCACCCTCGAGGAGGCCTGTACAGCATCAAAACCACATTGCAAAGAATGCTTACCCACTTGTTCAGACACATGAACTAAATCCAGCAACTCTTTACACTCAATACCTTCCGCCAAAGCATCCACCTTAGATTTCAGTTGTGAAAGGAGATAATTTTGATATTTTAGCATGTGAAACTGACAATTCAACGCCCTCATGGCTAAAGTGGAAGAAGTATACACTTTCTTTCCCCATCTATCCAAAGCCCTTGCCTCTTTATCAGTGGGAACAGGGTTTTTAACCACAGAGGCCTTAACACCTTTAGGTCCCTGAGAAACAGTTTCCGGGTCTGCCCTAGGACTCTTAAAAAGATACTTATGAGCTTCAGGCACCCTATAGTACCTATCAGGTTTAACAGGAGCAGGAGGCAAAGAATCAGGGTTCAGGGAAGCCTCTGCAAAAACATCTTCCACCACAGTCAACACAGGAGGTATAGCTAAGGGCCTGTGCTGGGGTAAAAACAAGAATTCCCTAAGCCTTTTCCTGGAATCAGAGTAATCCTGTCCTTCCCATTTAAAGTGCTCCCACATGGAATGCAGAGTCTCTGAAAATGAGAAATCCTCAGGAGGAGAAGCTGTAGGAGTGGAATCATCCACATCAGAATCAGAATAAGGAGGATACTCCTGCAAATCTTCTGCAGAAGACTCAGAAGCCTCTGAACACTGTTCAAAACTATCAAACTCAGGTTCCACCCTAGGCCTCTTATCAGGGGGGGGCATAGAACCTCTAATCATAGTAATCAAATCTTCTGCCATTTTAAGCATATGTTTCTTAGGCACAGAACCTGAAGTGCTAGGAGAAGCCCCCACTGAAGCTAAACTTGGCCTACCTCTCAAAGAAGTTTTGGAAACAGAAGGAGAGGCTCTAACTACCTTGGGAAGAGAGGGAAGCACAGTTACCTGAGAAGCCCCCTCAGCCTGGCCTACCTCCTGAGAAGGCACATCCTGTAACAGTAAAGTCTCTGCCTGAGACTCCAAAGAAACTCCTGGCAAAACCTCTGGCTCCACTGAGCCTTCTAAAGAACCGACGTCCGGGACTGCCGGTTCATCAACCCTAGGCTTCGCTGTTTTGTCCTTGCGCTTCTTGACGAAGCGGCCGGAGCATCCGACGGCATTTTATAATTGCAACGCTTCCCAAACACTAACCTGGCACAGTCTAACCTTCTCTTAATAGTGCGTTTGTTAAACCTAGCACAAGAGCGGCATCCAACAACGCCCTGCTCAGGCCCTAAACAAGGTATACACAAGGTATGGTAATCCCTATGAGGTATCTGTTTCCCACAAGAAATACAGTTATTCACTTTTTCTGACATCCGGTTAAATACTGAGGCAAGAAAAAAACAAAATGTTCCCCAACGGGGTACTTAGCCAACTCTGATTCGGTCTGAAACTCCGACTTCGGAAATATTTCAGAACGCCAACCTGCACTCGCAAAACTGCTTCTGCATCGGACCATGCGGCAAAAAAGACTGAGGATATGACGTCGGTCATGCGCATTAGTACCCTGACGTACTGACGCCAGTCTAATGCGCCCTGACCGACGTCAGCCATATACTCTGGTATTCGGGCCGACTGGACAGCGGACTACCCAATAGTTAGGACTGCAGCAATGTGGAATGAAGAACATCCATTAACGCCACAAAAATTAGATACATTTTCGACCCTAGTATACCTTGGTCTTCTTCAGAAAAACTGAGTGTCATTAATGAAGTGCCTTTTATACAAAATTAATTAATCAAAATCATCAATTAGCCAATAAAAATCAGCCTCATTTAGAAATGTGTCAAACTGTTAAAAACAAATAAAATCTTCACTGGTAATAAAAGCATATACCATATTCCTAATAAACTAAATAACAATAAAACACTTTTAATTTTTAACAAATGTTGTAACAAAAGTAAATATTCAAAATGTAAAAGGCTGTGAGCAGAATAAATATTCAGAATATAAAAAATTCAAAATATAAAAAAGACCTTTCCTTGTATTTAAACCATGTTGCTTTGATGGTGATAAATATTGTGTAACTATGCCCCCTTGTGGTAACAGTAGAAAACTTCATAATTTAGCTGCCCTGAGCTTAAGAACTGAAGAAATGGAAAGTGTATCATTGAGACCTGGGGGTTTAGTGGAATCCAGCACAATTTGCCAAAAACGTTCTTTATATTCCAGTTTGGCTTCCCACATACCACACCCCTGATCTCTTTCGGAACAATTTCCAGGACAAAAAAAGAAAAAGACGCTTGAGGACATTTTAAAGTGTGTCTATACAGTGCATTTTTGTTATATTGTTTCCTAATTTCATATAAATGCTCATATATGCGGGTTCTTCAACTTTCTTTCAGTTTTTCCCACGTAGAAGGAGCTGCAAATTTTGCACGTAGCAATGTATATAACTCCTTGAGTATTACAATTAGAGAAGGTGCCACTAACAATATTTCTGTCCCTTGAAGGAATGATAATGTGGGTTTGATTAACTACGTAAGCACATTGTGAACATGCTCCACATTTAAAAGTCCCATGCCTTCGTGAAGAACCTTTAAGTTTATTAGGCCCGTTAAACTCAAACAATTGTTGAAAATTCTGATCCCTCCTGTATATAAATTTCAAGTTTTTATTTTTAAAAATCTCCAAATCAGAAAATTCAACAAATTTGTTCCATTCCTTGGTGATAACTTCCCTAATGACACCTGAATCACCTGAGTAGTCAAAAATAAAAGCTTCACAAAAATTGTCAACCTCACTGTTTGGTGGGGCTGGGGGAACTAAATTAGAAGAACCACATCCTAGGATGGGAGAAAATCTATCATGTCTCCCCTGAACCACTATCTCCAGCGTCTGTTGCAATAAACCTTCAGGATATCCCCTTTCTCTAAACATTTATAAAACCTTTTCACTTTCACTAAGAAAATCAGCATCATTAGATGATATCCTGCTGATCTGAACCAGTTGACCCTTGACCAGATTCCTTTTCTGAAAGGAAGGATGAGCACTTAGTGAAGATATGAATTAGAAAATGTTTCTTTGCGAAAAATATTAGATAAAAAACCTTGGTTGTTTTTTGTAAGGGTAATGTCCAAGTATGTAAGCACGTCCGAATTGTAATAATAAGTAAAATCCAAAAATGTGGTAGTACTTTTAATGTATTGCAAAAATTCTATAAAAGTGTCATAAGAACCCATCCAAAAAATAACAATATCGTCCAAGAATCTCTTATATAAGCACCAATGTGTTGCAAAGGGGCTCTCAAGGATGAATAATTCTTCCCACCTAGACAAAATAATATTCGTGTAGGTTGGAGCACATTTGGCTCCCATAGCCACTCCTCTAGTTTGTTTAAAGAATTCACCTTGGAAAAACAAGAAATTATTGTTAAGAATAATGTCCATAAAAAGTAAACAGTTGTTAAAATCATCATTAGAAAAAAGTTTACTGTCCCTCATTTTCTCTTCTAACCATTGTAAACCTATATCATTTGGGTCCATTTCTCATGATATAGGTTTACAAATGTGCTCCAACCTACGTGAATATTATTTTGTCTAGGTGGGAAGAATTATTCATCCTTGAGAGCCCCTTTGCAACACATTGGTGCTTATATAAGAGATTCTTGGACGATATTGTTATTTTTTGGACGGGTTCTTATGACACTTTTATAGAATTTTTGCAATACATTAAAAGTACTACCACATTTTTGGATTTTACTTATAATTACAATTCGGACGTGCTTACATACCTGGACATTACCCTTACAAAAACCAACCAACGTTTTTTATCTAATATTTTTCGCAAAGAAACATTTTCTAATTCATACCTTCACTTTAAAAGTGCTCATCCTTTTTTTCAGAAAAGGAATCTGGTCAAGGGTCAACTGGTTCGGATCAGCAGGATGACATCTAATGATGCTGATTTTCTTAGTGAAAGTGAAAAGGTTTTAGAAATGTTTAGAGAAAGGGGTTATCCTGAAGGTTTATTGCAACAGACGCTGGAGATAGTGGTTCAGGGGAGACATGATAGATTTTCTCCCATCCTAGGATGTGGTTCTTCTAATATAGTTCCCCCAGCCCCACCAAACAGTGAGGTTGACAATTTTTGTGAAGCTTTTATTTTTGACTACACAGGCGATTCAGGTGTCATTAGGGAAGTTATCACCAAGGAATGGAACAAATTTGTTGAATTTTCTGATTTGGAGATTTTTAAAAATAAAAACTTGAAATTTATATACAGGAGGGATCAGAATTTTAAACAATTGTTTAAGTTTAATGGGCCTAATAAACTTAAAGGTTCTTCACGAAGGCATGGGACTTTTAAATGTGGAGCATGTTCACAATGTGCTTACGTAGTTAATCAAACCCACATTACCATTCCTTCAAGGGACAGAAATATTGTTAGTGGCACCTTCTCTAATTGTAATACTCAAGGAGTTATATACATTGCTATGTGCAAAATTTGCAGCTCCTTCTATGTGGGAAAAACTGAAAGAAAGTTGAAGAACCGCATATATGAGCATTTATATGAAATTAGGAAACAATATAACAAAAATGCACTGTATACACACACTTTAAAATGTCCTCAAGCGTCTTTTTCTTTTTTTGTCCTGGAAATTGTTCCGAAAGAGATCAGGGGTGGTATGTGGGAAGCCAAACTAGAATATAAAGAACTTTTTTGGCAAATTGTGCTGGATTCCACTAAACCCCCAGGTCTCAATGATACACTTTCCATTTCTTCAGTTCTTAAGCTCAGGGCAGCTAAATTATGAAGTTTTCTACTGTTACCACAAGGGGGCATAGTTACACAATATTTATTACCATCAAAGCAACATGGTTTAAATACAAGGAAAGGTCTTTTTTATATTTTTAATTTTTTATATTCTGAATATTTATTCTGCTCACAGCCTTTTACATTTTGAATATTTACTTTTGTTACAACATTTGTTAAAAATTAAAAGTGTTTTATTGTTATTTAGTTTATTAGGAATATGGTATATGCTTTTATTACCAGTGAAGATTTTATTTGTTTTTAACAGTTTGACACATTTCTAAATGAGGCTGATTTTTATTGGCTAATTGATGATTTTGATTAATTAATTTTGTATAAAAGGCACTTCATTAATGACACTCAGTTTTTCTGAAGAAGACCTAGGTATACTAGGGTCGAAAACTTATCTAATTTTTGTGGTGTTAATGGTTTGTGTTTGGCACTCGCTTTGAATAAAGGAGGTTTATCTGGTTTCAGTCCTTCATTTGGATTCCCAAGCAAGCTTTTTTTTTTCTTGTTTTTTTAACACAGAGCCCGTGTACGCCTGCACAATTCTTTTTTAGTTTTGTTTGTTTAAATGATAAAACAAGCCTGTGGGATTCACCATTTAAAGAACCATATCTCATGGAATGGAACCTCCTTAATTTCAGCTCACCAAATGTTTTTATTCACTCTGCTCCATGAATGTAGGAGGAAGACTTTTTTTTCAACATTGAAGGATGTTTCTTTTCTCCATGGCTGTGAGACAGCAGAGTTAATGTATAAAAGTAAAAGGGTGCTGGGAAGCACATCTTGGGGCCAAAATGTTTTTTCTCATGTTACATACATGTTGTGCGGCTGTGTTGTTTTACAAGTATGACTCTTCTAATTTGTTGTTGAGGGGTTGGCCATTCAATTTTTGTAAGATACCCAGCAAACCTAATTACCAAAGTCAAAGACCATAACAAAGCTTCTTTAACTACCTCAGGAATGTGATCCAATACAACAGACATGTTTCTGACCTTAAAATATATATAGCCAGTATAGTCTCTGAAAGTTTTGGCATCAATTTTGTAAAAGAAGGGATATGGAGTTAGAAAACAGGGATAATACATCATTTATTAAAGATGATGATGGAGAAATAGCCTTGCATAAAATCAGTACCATTAGTTCACTGAGACCCAATAAATATTCAGCGACTTTTCTGCACAAGTGTGTGTGTGTGTGTGTGTGTGTGTGTGTGTGTGTCTGTCTGTGGGTACTTTTATAACACCCACATTTTGTGTGTGTGTGTGTGTGTGTGTGTGTGTGTGTGTGTGTGTATATATATATATATATATATATATATATATATATATATATATATATATATATATATATATATATGTGTGTGTGTATATATATATATATATATATATATATATATATATACACACACACACACATACACACCCCTGCATAACCAAGCTAGATAGGGGGAGTGAAGCTCCCCACCCCCTCCTAACTATATATACTAACTCCAGGATCGCAGTGCAGTGGAGAAAAGGGCAAATACACTGCCACTAGTATTTTTGGTGAAATGGGATTCGGTCAAATGAGTTTTCTGTGATTTGAGCTTTCGGCGATTTGGTCTCGGTGAAATGCATCAAAAGCTTTTTCTCTCATAAAAAAACTCCTATAACTGCCCACGACGTGTATCTCACAACTTACTGATCAGTGGTTTAGTAATTACTTGTCAGAATGCTACTAGGCAGTCAAATTGAATTCTATACTTTCGCCTTATCTACCAGTCCAAACAGGTGTCCTATACAGCTCTGTTCTTGGTCCTCTCTTATTTAATATCTTTATAAACAATCTTTATACTGCCATACAAGCATCCCTTGTACATTATGCAGATGATTTCACTCATCTGCCTCTCAGATAATCTAGAAAACTTAGAAATTATTATACAAGCCTT